>NC_057698.1:390338-448303 GCF_014466175.1 Vespula pensylvanica
AAAAAAAAAAAAAAACAGAAAAAATGCACTAATGTGGTGATAAAAACACATGTAATAATGGATGAAGATAATATTGAGAGCGCGGTACGAACTTTGAATTTTTTTCTGCATTTTCATTTTGTAAGTAATTACTCTTTTAAAAGGTAATTTAATTAAAATAAATTATAACAGTTGTGTATATGTAGTAGAGGCACAGATGTTATTTTCTTTTCTGTCTGTTTAGTCTCGGAGGATGAAAAATATTCCTAAAATTTCTATCTTTTTTCGTTTCTCTTTTTTTTCTTTCCTTTTTTTTCCTTTTTTTTTCCAAAGATTGAACAGATATAGAAAAATTTTATTAAGGGTAGATGTGCGAAAATGGAAGAAAGTTGGAAAATTTCTTCTCTCTTATAAAATTATTTAAAAATAATTATATATTAATGCAAAGTTCAGTCCCGTATTCTCACATAATTCCATCTTGTATTCATTATACACATAATATTATCCAAACTATTCGTTGCGTTAAAAATACAAACGATTGTTAACTCTTAATTAATGTGCCTCTTTACTTACCCATAAATAGAGAATGACGTATTCTATATATTCAAAACATGAAAAGTCATTTTGTGAATAATCCCAGGACATTTTTTCTACGCAATTGTTCATATTAATTTTTCTAACACGTCTCGTTATTCCAAAATTCATCAAAAATATCAAGAGAGTGTTCCTTTTTCTAACGCGTATTGTATTATAGATAAGTATTTTTTTTAAAGCGAAATTCAGTATTACTTAAGACAGGTGATAGATTTTGTTGCATAGTCTTTTAGGAAAGAGGGAGAATGCGTACCCTGCTGAACGTATTTTCGTTTCTAAACTTATTTTATTTAAATAACCCAAGAATACAATAGTCAGACATAATGTATAAACACATCAAATTATCTATCACATTGATTTACTAATGAGACCAGATATACAATTATTATGTATTATGTTAAAGAGATAACATTTTAAACAATCATCTAATATATACGGATTGATACTTTTCGTTTTAGTGGTAAAACCACCAATAAAAATATTTATTACAATATTTAATTTTTTGCTTATTATTATAAGTTCATTTATTATTATTTATTATCAATTATAAATTGTCTCTCATTTTTACGTCTCAGAGTAAAAAGGAAAATGTAAAATAATTTTAATTATTTCATAATATATATAAATGTATACGATTCATTGCTTGTTCGTTTATACATCATCGGCATATGGCTTCCAAATGTGTATTTAAAAATGTTTTCGTTCTAAGGAATGACTGTGTTTTGATGTATAACTTATAATTGTTAGCCAAAAATAATGATTTTTTAGGAGAAAATATTTTTTATAAAATTTCTTTTCCATTAAAGTAATAAATTCTTTAATATATAAATAATTTGACAGTTTTATCAAGTTTGTATTTGAAAATCAATAAATTTGATCGTCAAAATGTTATTAGAGAGATTTGTCTGCTTATAAGTACAAGAAATATATAGTACAAGGACGAATCGTGCTCTTATAA
Organism: Vespula pensylvanica; assembly: GCF_014466175.1. NCBI lineage: Eukaryota > Metazoa > Arthropoda > Insecta > Hymenoptera > Vespidae > Vespula > Vespula pensylvanica. Next base: position 391,870 of record NC_057698.1, read on the forward strand.
TTGCTACGTACGTAAAACTGATTTGTAATTATTGGAAATAAAATATTTGTAACTGACTTTAAACATTAAACAAGATTTCACGAATTTTATATATTTAAGTGACATCAACTTTATACCGCCATTATTTACGAATCTACGTCATAATTAAAAGAATTCTTACGCGTCAACTTTACATCTTGATAATTTAATCTTAATCTTAATTAATTAATTTCCCATAACGTGTATTTATCTTTACAATTATCAATAATTAAATATAAATAATTATACGGATCGATCGTGTCGAATTTAAACCGTACTAAATTACAAAATATCGACCGACTTTAGTCGCATAATTTTTTTTGGATCACGTAGTTCTAATAATATACATAATTACCAACGTTTCAATCGATTAAGGTTTTGAAAATATACCGCTAGATAGCGCGTCAAATCAAATTTTCTTCAGTCATTGCATATCACTTTTATATTTGATCTTTGACTGTAGATAAACCTCGTAGAGCCCGGTTATCTTTCATTCATCGAATAGGAAAATGGCGTCCTATGCTATTGCACGTCTTTTATCGAGAAATACCGGTGTCTTTAGAAATTCAGTCGTCCGGTTGCATTTATGTGGAGTTAGCGGACAACTTACATGTTACGGAAAATTACTTAACCGTTCAAGAGAACATGTCGTACCTTTTATATCGCAGGTAAACACTCGTAATAACTATACAAAACCTACGAGCTTTTCCAATAATTTGATCTGATACGTGTTTTAATACATATATTATATAACTTAAAATTTTGAAAATTTTTTTTCGAGATATGTCTGTCACGAAACATTATCATTGTTTCAAACATTACTCTTTTGTTCTATATAAGAATCGTATGATTTAAAAAGTTTTCAAAAATCAGATATCATTTTACATGTATCATATACTTTGTACGCATAAGTGATTTTTCGATTTATAAATAAAATTATTGTATATTTTCTTTCTCGAGTGTTTTGTATTATATTCTTCGTAAGTTAAGTTTATACAATCTGATACACGAGGAAGAAACAATTTGTTAATCTTTTCAAAAATCTAAGAGATAGTATCTTTTGAAATTAAGGGCAATTTGGTTATATGCGTAGCGTTTAATATATTTAATATATTTAGGTTAGAATTGGATTTGTTCGTACATATAAGACAAAGCCAACAGTCAAGGATATCGAAGAACGTGTATTACAAGTAGTTCGTGCCTATGACAAAGTTACTGCGGATAAGGTTATAAACTATTTTATTCTGTAAAAAGACATTATTTTGCAGGATATAGAAGAGCTACGAGTCAAGCAGGTGCGCCTCTACAGCTCCAAGCCTCCATTAACACTTGATATAATTCGTCAGCGGGTGCTTTTATTACTCAATTTGTATGATAAAATTGATCCCAAGAAGGTATCTGTCTGCTATAAGAAGTAATGCTTTAAATTTTGTTAATAAGATATTTCTGTAAACGGTCGCGTTTTACGAGATAAATTGGAATTACCAAATGGTACAAGATATAACTAACTTTTGTACCGCATAGATTTTATTACAATATTAATGATGCATTTATAGAAATATCTTAAAAGATAACTTCCTGGGAAAAACGATTGGCTAGTACCTCGCTTGAGTCGTGCTGCTTGTGCATCACTGACATGTACATATAAGTTTTATGTTTAATCAGAAAAATTGGCAACATATTAATATTGCTTTTATATATAATAACATTTATATATATGTACGTGTATATATATATATATATATATTATATTATATCATATCGTATCGTATCATATATTATATAGAATATAAAGGTGTCGTATTGACAGAATAAGATATAACAAAGATCATATTGAAAACTAAGTTGTATTTTATTTATTTTATATGTCAGTTATGCATAATATCTGCATACTTAACGATATATATATATCATATTTAGTAGAATCTTTTACTGAACTGCGTCTGTATTACAGTTGTGCTTGGAATCTCATTTTATAAATGACTTGGGTCTTGATTCCTTGGATCATGTAGAGGTTATTATGGCTGTAGAAGACGAATTTGGATTTGAGATTCCTGATATGGACGCGGAAAAATTATTAACGCCTGGACTTATAGTGCGTTATGTTGCAGATAGAGAAGATATTTACGAGTAATAGAATATATTTATGAGATTACATTAGTAACAGCTCATCATTATTTGTTAAAACAGGTAACAATCATGAAACCTTTTTTTATGGTTGCTCAGAGAGTAACCGAAGTACCTGTTTTTTTCTGTATATAGGCCAATGATCATTAAATAAATAAGATAATCTAATCGTTAGTTTTAGATTCTTTCGCATATTTTTATTCCCAGTTTTTGTAATATCTCCACGATAATTACGCGTTATATGTAATACCGAAGATGTAAATCGTAAATATTTTTTGTTCAAGAAGTTAACTTAAAAAGTAGCGGGAAGATAAGAAAAATCTTGGCACATTTATACGTAGAAAAGAGATATTTTTTGACTTTTGATATGAAAATATTTAAAAATTATTGGTTATATATGACAAAATATATGATATTGGTTTAAATACAAAAGTAGCTCGGCTATTTAAATAAAATGTGCGTGTCGTATGTTTATGATATTTTTGATTTGTTAAAAAAAATAATGCAACATTCGAAAGAAACTTCGTAATTCCCACTAAAAATTAGTAGAGATACGAATGTCGTTTCGTCTAAATACTCGCTTTTGATTGGAGAATATTTATTGTAAAGCGCCATCTGTGACTACGTAGCGTCGGCGCGATAGGAAAGCCGGTTAGTCGCTTTCGAACCATCGCCTCGTACGTTCGTGCGCGTAGTTGACTTTCGATTTACGTAATTTACAACTCGATTTATGTAATAAATAAGCAAGTAGGAGTGATCGACCGTCACGATCCTCGAACGAAGTGCAAATTCGGATAAGAATAGAGAAGATTTTTGTGGAACAAGGAGAAGAACGAGATGGAAAAGGGTGGAGATGTCGCACTTGACTCGCTGGATTTCGTTTGAATGAAAAGTAAGTGATATCTTTGTTTAATTCGTTAGCATCGTCTTTCTTTGCACCATCATTGATCGTACGATTCGACAATTTATGATTTTCTATCGCTCGTCGAGCTTTGTCACTTTGCTACTCGTTTCATTTCGACGGTTGGTTAATGCGCGCGAAATTACGTTCGATTCAAATGACGCAGCGTAGGAGGGAATAATGGCGGACGTGAGTGAGAATGCGCGAAATAGAACATTTTCGAACGAGGACGTATTGCTTTTTCGAATTGGCCTATCTGCTACAGATTTTTCTACAATTTGACAAATTTTCGATTTCAGAACAACCTCGCAATGTTACTCGTGCCTACACCGACGAGTGGAAAGTAAACAAATAGAATAATCGTAAACACACGGTCACGTAAAGTAGCTTCGATCTATACGTCGATTAGTTTAATATTTACTAATTTCTTTTGATCCGAACTTCTCCGCACGATATTTACGATGGAGAGAGACGATCGGGTGGACGGAGGAGTAAGATTATTTTCGTCAAATTTGAGAAGTCGCGAGTACGCGGAAGAGATTGCGAATTTGGAGGACGAGCTGAAGCGAGCTTATTGGAAGAAGTCGTTGAAGTTACAGATCGCTTCGAAGGAAGCCGAGAAGAGTTTGGAGATGGCAAAGGGTCGTTTGGAGACGGAGGCAAATAGATTGCGCGCGTCGATCGAGTCGGAGGAGGAGGATCGTCGTCGTCTTCGAAGGATCGCCGAGGAGAGAGAGCGCGCGAGCTGCGAGCTCGCGGAGAGAGAGGCGAGGAAGAAAGAGGAGAAAGAGAGACGGAGGGAGGAAGGGCTAAGGGAGAGAGAGGTCCTCGAGGAGGTCGAGAGGAGGTTGGAGGAGCGCGAGAAGTCGAGGACGTTGGAGAGGAAACTCGAACTGCGCGCGGAGAGGGCGGAGGAGAGGAGGATGGTCGCGGAGCTCAGGGAGATTCGTAGGGCGAACGAGAGGGAGGAGGAAGAGAGGATAAAGAGGGACGGGGAGAGATATTCGCGGGAGATCGAACGAAGGGCGAACGAAGCGAGGAGCCGAGCGAGCGAGCACGAGGAACGACGAGAACGGGTTCTTACATCGCTGCTCTCTACGATTCTCGAGGAGGACGCGAGAAAGCGAGAGAGGGAACTCCTCCTCCAGGAACTCGTCCTGCTGGAGATGGAGCTGGACCGAGCGATCAACGATTGGAAGGAGAGGAGCGCAAGGTCCAGGAGGACCCTGGAACTGCTCGACTCTTTGAACGAACAGATTAGCTTGACGGAACTCTGCAAGCTTGACTTCCTACGTCGCGATAAGGAATTCGCCGAGGAGACCATGAGGAGATTGGCCCAAGACGAGAGAACTCTTCGATTAACGGCCGAAGCCAAGAGAAGGGCGCTATTGAGATATCGCGAGGATCTCGAACGAATGATCGCCGAACGTCGGAGGATAAGGGACGAGGAAATTCGTAGGATCGAGAGGGAGTTCGAGGAGGAACGTAGATCGGAGGAATTAAGGGCGGCGAGCGTCGAGAGAGAGCGCCGCTACTTACTGCTCGAGCATGCTTCGAACGTTGGAGAATTTTTGAACGAGAGACATCTTACCGAGAGGGAGCGAGCCCTACTCGACGATTCTCTTTTATCGCGGACAACGGGATGAAGCTCGAGGGAGATGGTAGCGCGAAGATTGGGAGAGGGCTGCGCTACCGCTTTAATGGCGTCTTACCGCTCTGGCGAGGCGCTCAACCCTTCTAAGATGATATCGTTACTCGGTACCTTTAACAAACTCGACGAAAGCGATTGGGGCGATTTAATTCGCTATTCGATTCGGAATCGTATCGAGGAGCGAGCGAGAGATAGGGGGAGGATCGATGATAAAAGAAATCGTTTACTTTTCTTTCTCACTTTTCACTCCGCAAAGAATAATGCGAATTTCGAAGATCGGATTCACCCCGGAAAAGGAACGTCGCTGTCGTCGTACGCCGAAAGTACGGGCAAATAAACGACCGCTGGATCTTCTCGATCCCAATGAAAAGGGCCAATAAAAATACTGGGAAGACCAGTGGCGTCGGCTCGTCGAAGATAGCGCCTTGAAATTTATAGCGGTTGGACGTTCCGGCGATCGCCTACCGAACCGAGTTCGAAGTACGAGTAGACACATCGATATTCTTACGTCGAGTTTCGAGGAGCACAAAACTGGCAAACCGGATCCGGATCGCTTCGATAAACTTCGAATCGCTTTATTTTTCAAATTTATCCTTTACTTGCTTACGTTTTACTACTTGTAGTTGCAGCGATACGTTCCTTCTCGAGAAAATATCGATATACATCGTTGAAGGGATCGAAAGAATCGATTAGAATACTATTTACTCGAGAGATATTTACTCGACTCGAGATCGTTATCTGTTTTAAAGTTTCTTTCTTTCTAGGTAGAGCTAATCGCTTTAATCGGAATAGACGGAATGGACTCTGATCTCGCGATTATGAGAGAGAGAGAGAGAAGGAGAACCACCGTTGTCCCTTGTACTTTTAATAATTTTATATTCGAGTTAAATGGCGATATGAATTATGTCCGATCGTATACGGCGGGGTGGTTGCAAGGGTCTCTTGCGAAACGAAAAGTTTCGGTGGGAATAACGCGATGCGCAACGAGGCGAAAAGTTTCCGTACCTTTCGTTGAGGGGGTTGCACAGCTAAGCGTAACGCCCTAGGCACCTGTCGGCAGATGTTACTCGACCGTTAGAGAATATTTCAAAGATTTTCCCTTCGCACGCGTTCCCTTTAACTCCAAACTCTTCGTTCGCTAGGTCGAGCAAAACATATCGCATCGTCCCTTTTCTTTTATCTCTTTTAATTATTAACTTATTAATTGATTAATCGCGCGTATCAAATATATTTCTTCCTCCTCGATTATTCATTATATATTTTTAGAAGACGAATAAAGACAAAAAGAAATATTGATTTGAATTTTTGTCGCAGACGGTTTAACGTATAGATTGAACGTTAACTCGCATAAGAGGGGAACAATGGGAAAAGGGAGGTGCGCGAGTTTAATGTAAGTTAAATCTCTGCTAGATGCGTATGTGTGTGTGCGTGCGCGCGCGCGCATTGTGCACACATACGTTCGCTGCTGTGGGCGATCAGAGAGCCGGATGAGAAAAGAGAGGAAGCCCTCTTGCCTTCTTCGCTCGCCTTGCTTAACCTCTATCATTCTCTTTTCCTATCCTTCCTCGTGCTTCCATCTCTTTCTCTCTCTCTCTCTCTCTCTCTCTCTCTCTCTCTCTCTCTCTCTCTCTCGCTCGCTCGCTCGCTCGCTCACTCGCTCTCGAATAATGGGCCTTCTCTCGGGCCCACGGGTCGGGGTCGGGGTCGAAGCGTCTCTCTATCTCTCCTTCTTCAGTCTCCTTGATCCTGCTCCTCTGTCTCTCATTGGTCCCTCCGTGTAATTCCTCTTCGCGAAAATCCTCGGAATAGACTCGATCTCATCCTGGAAAATGGGATCATCTCTATTCGTCGATACGTAACTAATTCTATATCTTTTTTTTTATCTTATTATTTATCTAAACCTATGCAAATTATGTACAATTTAATCATTAATGCGTCTTATAACAGTGGCGAGGCTATCGAGCCTATCTCCGATATCGACTACGATATTACAGGGATGAACAAAATCGAACGACGCTCGATCACATTGTTCTTATTAAGAACCATCGACGTCTTCGTATTATCTGTATTACAGTGTGTTATAGTTTTACGTTTTCAAAAATGTATAAAGTTAAGTTTTCTTCGTCTCGCGATAAAAGCAAAGTTACGATCAAATTAAAATTACGATTGATCGACTTAAATCAAATAATTGTCGCGCGAACTAATATATATATACATACATACATACATACATATATATATATATATATATATATATATATATAAATTAATGGCATATATAGGTGTCTAAAGTAATCATTTCTTGGATCATGTTTGAAAGGTAAAGACGAATGTTAAAAAAATTGTAAGATTCCTTGGTTGAAACTCGACTCGACTCGTCTCGAGGGAATATACTCGGTTCTCGGTTACAGATGTCCTCGTCGTGAGCCGATTAAGAAGACGAGGTGCGATGTTGCAGAGATCTTCGCCATGAGCGAGAGCCGGGTTTACACCGGTCCAGCCACGCTCGCCGAACGTCAACCGTTCAGCAGGAATGGGAAGGCACTCAGGTGTGATTATCTTTAAACGCATAGACATCGTTTGTCTTTCGACGGTACTTCGTCTTTAACCTTTGACCCTTTTGCTAATTTTATATTTCCATCCTTTTATTTCTTTTATTTCGTTTCGGATATCGATCGTATTACATGGCGCGAATTCGTCAACATCTCCAGGTGGTAGCTTACAGAAAATTAACGAGTTTATCAAAGTTTATCGCGTTAAGTCATCGAGTTCGCATCGTCGAGTCGATAATCGTATCAATTTATGCGTTACACGCTCGTGAACGTTAATCTTCTGTAACTCGTACTCTAAAAAGATTTATGTTTTAAAGACTTTCGATCGTTTTCGAAATTCTCTCGTCGAGATAAACAAAGATCTTATAACGTTAACGGTGTCCTAACGAGATATCCTACGGACTATTAAGACTAAATGATTATTCTGTTATGATAAATATTTTTTTTTTTTTGATTACAGAGGTTCGAAAAAAAGCGTATTGTTTTACACGACGGATTGCGGCGACGATAAAGACGATCGCGGTGGTGTTAAACTGGAGCAACGATCGGTCTCATTGGTGAGTTCTATGTTATATACGATTATTTGTCGATACGCGTGTATTTGTTATAAAGCGAAAGAGTGCTAAGATATTTTCCAAGTTGCGCGAACAATACTACTTTCAATCGTTTCGAGCCGTAGGCGTGATGATTATCGTTAGATGCACCAAAACTATGCGCGGCGACCGAAGCTAATGTAACTTTCAACAAGAAAATCGTTAGATAATTATAAGTAAAGTCTAATGCATTCGCGTTATTTCTGATATATAACATTTTTAGTAATAGTAAAGTTTCAAAGTTTGTCTATGAATTTTCTTATATTTTTTATTTATAAAAGAAATGACGACAAATATTAAACGAATAGACGAATTCGTCTGCAAAATCGGTTTTTTTTTGTATCAACGTGTTAACTTGCATCAGCCCTTCGAATTTTCAAAGTCACGTGAACCGAAAATTGCCGAGTCCGCAAATTCCTCGATTTAATAGAAAGACCTTAGGTAGTTATCATAATTATAGAGTGTAGCCAAGGAAGGTCTGGCCAAAAAATGGAGGCACCGGTTTTTAGAGTAGAGAATAAAAGGAAATAAAAGTGTGGCATGAAAGCCATTTACGGAGAGAAAATCTGGTTCGAAGATAAAATAAGAAAAAAAAAAGAAAAAAAAAAGAAACGACAAAGATAATGCTTCATTTTTGTTTGGTAGTCACACGCATACGCACATACACCTCGTCATCCGTTTGTTTAATGGAATATTTTTCAAACCAATTGCGAATATTTTACGTCGTTATCAACTATCATATTTTGTTTCCTTCCGTTGTTGTGTCTGTTCCAGAATTAAAGTTTCGTCTCTTCCTCGTGCTTTTATGCTCGTCCTACGTGCACCATTCGCACGCGTGCATTCTCACATCCTACGCTCGCAAATCGTGCGAGCACGCACGTACATATACGAACACACACACGCGCACACAATATATTTTTCTCTTGAAAATAAAACGAGCATTTAAACGTCTACCGTTCAATCGAACGAACATATTTTTATTCGATTGTGATTTATAAGATTTAATCGGTCAGTGTTTATTATTTCGATAGAAAAATCATACAAGTACACATTTTCGATTATTATACGAGAGATTGCCTGTGCGAAATCACGAATAAATTAATTTCATTTGTCCGTCGTTTATTATAAATCTCACGTAATCGAATCGAATCGAATCGAATTAAATTAATTTCCCCTAACGATCGTTAGACTTACCTCGACTTAGCTGAGTTAACGGAGTAAAGATAGCCGCCGGTTATAATATTTTCCTTTTACTTTTATGTTCTCGAAACGCGAACGCACTCGCAAGCACGAGTACATGTCTCTCCTGTGTAATCGACATTGGAGGTCGCCTTAACAGATCGATCCTATAATTGTCATCGAAGGTAGGTATGTCGAACGATATTTAACGAAAAGATACGAAAGGTAGACATTATCTTGTTTCCGTGAGAAACTTCAATGAAGGAGGGGGAGTCGTGGACAAACGTCGACTTGCCATGCAATTTTACGGTTCGTAACGAAAACGGCACTGCATATGTCGCATATTATATATATGTGTGTGTGTATTCGTGTGTGTGTATATATATATATATATATACACATGCTTATGCGCATACTATATGGGCGTAGATGAATCACAAGGATTTGTAAGAATCACAACTCGTTGATCTTCTTAGTGGAAGCAGAGGATGCACTTTAAGGAGGCTCCCTTCGAAGCGGATTACATTGATTTTAAATCGTATCTATTTTACTATGCTTTTGTGAGATTGAAAAAATATGATATGCGGAATAGAAAAGAATCTAATATCGTTCTCAAAAGGATCAGGGCTCGTCGTAATCGTCGTTCGTTACTGGTTTTGTTGGACAGTGCGAAAGGTCATCGCGCGTCCTGCACGTTGACCTAATTCTTTAACTATAGTCATATAGTCTGTCTAAGTGTGTCTTTGAACATTCTTACTTTCGCTCGATATTTGTGGTGAGAAGCGAACAATAGTTCTTTTAAATGAAATTATTTTCTTTGAAAGTCTTACTTGGCTTTAATCACTTGTCAGGATTGCTACGGATTACACTTGCTATTTTTTGTAAATTTCCCGCTCTCTGTTGGAACTATTATTTATCGTCAACAATAACTACTTTCTTTCAGACCGCTCTACATACCAATACCGGTGCCCAGCAACAACTATTGGAGCCGAGAATGGCGCAACTGGAGACCTTGGAGGCGAAGGTAATATATTCGTCATAAAGTTCATCGAAGCCGGATTTCGCGATTAAGCCCTTCGAGTGAACTTATCGAACGCGGAAGCAAACCGTACAAGCTACTTACGTACGCACGAGAAGAACTGTCAAAGAACGTGGAACGTATTTAACGAATTATCCAGTTTTTTGCTCGTAAATACTGTACTTTAAGTGGTAAAATTCGTTCGGCCTGTCGAGAAAGATACGGTGAGTGTAAAAAATTTTCTTGCACTTTCGTCATAGGTGTCGCAATATTTATGTTTTTTTGCTTTTTTTTTTTTCTTTTCTATATAGCACGTCATTATAATTCTTACATATTTATTAGCTATTATACGCGATCAAGAATAGACAAATATTTATCAACAATTCAAATTGTCTAACTTTATGCTAATTCTGATTATAACTGAAGGGTTAGAAAAAACTTAAAAAATTTCAATCTTTTCTCAATTTTTTTGTCTCAGTATCGAGGAAGTTTGATTAAGCAAAAGTCGTAAGTAGTTTATAATCGTCGCAATTTGTTGAATTTCCTGATTCTACCCTCGTTAGTCTTGACAATGAGAATGATGAGAGTCTTACCGTACGGACACGTGCACGTCCGTTTGTTTACAGTCGACTGTCGTTTAAAACGTGATCGAGGTGTAACTCTTCTTCTGCTTCTCCTCCTCCTCCTCCTTCTCTTCCTCCTCCTCCTCCTTCTTCTTCGAGGATAAAGGAAGAGGTAGGAAAAGAAAAGAAAAAGAGAAAGAAAAGAAATGAACAAAAAATGAACAAAAAAAAAGTAAAGGCGAAGGCGATGGACCGCTTTTATTGGCGGTTCGGCGATAGCCCCCACGGGAGATCTTAAGGCCGTTCAACCAGTGATTTATATGCAGATGCGGGACGCAAAGAAAGCCCGACTCGCGTTTGGGAACCCGCATCACTATATACGCAATGGCGTCGAATACGCCATCGCATAACTTTTTTTTTCCCTTAATTTTCTACGCCAACGATTTTTCAAACAACGTTCATTTTTCTCCTACTCTCTAGTTGTAACTTTTTATTTTTCTAATTATCTGTTAAAAATGTAATAGAAAAAAAATTCATTCGTCAAGTGCCTACATATGGTATTCTTAATTCATTAAGTATTCCTAAGTTTCGCTCGTTAACTTTCTCTCGATTTTGTCTTTCGATTATTTTTACAAAAAGATCAGGCTTTTTGTTCTTCCCTCGTGGTTACCACCTACTCAGGGACGGTTCGATGTACCTCTGAGTTCTTTTGCGAAACAGGTACCAGTCATAAAAATGCTGAGGTACACCCAACTCTATTTCCCTCCCTTTCTCTCTCTCTCTCTCTCTCTCTCTCTCTTACGAAGCTGTTATTCCTTTGAAAGTGTTAGGGTCCTATATCAGTAGTCTCCATTTTCAAAGTTCTTTTTTTCTCATTTTTCTTCTTTTCGTTTTTTCTTTGTTACCTTCGAATGCCCTCAATTTCATGAAGTAGAATTTGTAAAAAAAATTGGTTTCGTTTGGCTCGACTTATCTTTTATCCTTTGAGATGATAATTTGTCAATTAATATTAATGATTTTCTTTATCGAATTTATTATTTTAAGCATTTGTTCCTTTCATTTTCGAAGAATTAAATCGACTATGCGTTTGGAATATTTCTAAAATTATTTCGATCTAGTAGTAACATTTTTCCTTGTAAGATACACCGAATAAAAAATTCATCTCTTTTTCTCTCTCTTGAGTCAAAAGGAAGTTTTCAGAAAGAAAATAAAAATGAAGTAATGAAACACTATGTTCGGAGAAAAATTAAACGATTGTTGGTGTACAAAGAAAAGTTCTCGTCAAAGTATATTTGTTCGAAAGTTCGCTCGGAATGTTTTTCAAGTGATCTCGATGAATCTATTTTATGATTCTTTTTAATATCAAAATTTCTTACGATATAAAAGAGATTTTATATTGGTTTATACAACTTTATCAGCGGATATTGCATGTACGATAACAAAGAAGAGAGGGAGATAAACTCTAGCAGAGACAATTTTTTTCGAGTTTGATCAGAAAAGATCTAACCCGTAGTAACGAAAGTCGGATAAATAGGTATCTATGTACTTATATATATAGTAGGTGCATCGAGAGAGTATTATTTTCCCTTCATGAAAGCGTGCACAGGTTCCCATATCTAATGGCCGTCTCTGAAGCTTCCCGGAAACTAACGTACTCTCGGTACGTGGGGTGGGGAGAAAAGCATGAGAGAATCAGAACAATGATATTACCATCAACGGGAGACTCTTTTACTATCACGGAAGAGATTCGAGAGAGAACGTTTCCTCGTCGTTTCTTTCCAAGAGAAAATGGAAAATTTTGTTTTTCTTTTTTCTCTTTTATAGCCTTGAACAAATAATAGCATGAACTTTCGCCGATTATTATTATTATTATTATCATCATAAAGTTTTACATGGAGCTTTTCTTCGTTAATATATTTTTTATTTTTAATATTTATCCGTATATATATGTATATATATATATATATAATAATTATTTATATACTTACAGATATACGTATATACATACGCGCGCTACAGTACAAAAACTTGTCTGACGATATGCTATTATTAAGAATTATAAAATCATATATAGTTTAATGCGCATTAATAAATAAACTTTAGTGTCCGTTTATCAATCATTGGTGAACATAAATCGGGATAGATCCTAACTCGGGGTTATATTTGATCTGTTCAGATGGCGAGCATCGAAGTATCCCTTTCGACGACACCAAGAAGAAAGAAGGGTGGTAGTCTAGCTGGTGGGGTAACGTCTGCCGTCGGTCACCGTAATAAAGATCATTATAAAGAACTCGACGCCCTTCGTGTAGCCCTTCGCGATAAGGAAAATATTATACAGACGTAAGTGGACTTCTTCCTTCTCTTCCTTTTACAAAGAACCTTTCATCCTGCATCGAGTCCATTGTTATTTTTTTTCTCTTTTCTTTCTTTTCGTTTTTCTTCTTCTTCTTTTTATAGGTTGAAGGGTCAATTGTGCAATAGCTTGAGCAACCGACTAGCCTTGCGAAATGGTGCTGCACCACCCTTGACCGAGGCTGACAGGAAAGCTACCGAGGAAAGACTTCAAAGGCTAAGACGTGACGCAGACAACAAGAGATTGGCTATAAAGAATCTTAAACTTGCTTTGGAACGTTTGGATATAACCGAGTAAGGCGATGGAGTTAATATTTTCGTAAATTTCTTTCTTCCGCTTTTTTCGTTTTTCTTTCCTTCTCTTTTTTTATTCTTTCAAGTACGTCTAAAGTTCAACGAACGAAAATAGAAACTCGTATCTCGTGTTTCTCGTGGAGAAAGCATCAAGAAAAGTTCGTTTCCGTAAGTCGAGAAAATTGAAGTTCGCTCCTCGATTCCTATTTCAGTAACATCGACGTTCGCATACAACAAGCAGAACTGGAATACAGGCTAGGTCGCGAAGAACTCGAGCTTTTGACTCTACGGGAAGAGAGCAGGGCTCTTCAGACGGCGTTGGAATTGGCAGAAACCCAAGAGAAACGGAAAAATGATACCATATACAGGTTGGTTCGTCTCTTTGTATCATCTACCTTTACCTAGGTATACGTCAGTACGTTTGTCTCGTGACGCAATTGCTCTCGAAGACCTATGCGAAATTTATTTCCATCCTTTACATTCCGCACGGCACACGATGAGACAGCATGATGAATACTTTACGAACGACCAAGCTACAGGCTGTTAGAAAAGATCCTGTAAGGCAACAACTGTTATCCCCTTTCCATTGTCTTTTATTTATTTTACATCGTAATCTTTTGAGTAACTCGACAGAGATAGAGATAGATGGAGAGAGATAGAGGTAGAGGTGGACAGATAGAGAGAGAGAGAGAGAGAGAGAGAGAGAGAGAGAGAGAGAGAGAGAGACACGAATTTAGATTTAGGTTTAGACCACTTCGAGTTGAATTTGTCACGCTTATTACAAATCTATCATCTTAGCTGCATTTCCGGGTCGACGCAAGTCACCGTACATGCCGTCGAAGTCAGTGCCGATCCAAAGAGTCCTCGTTTCGGTGCTGGACCAAGAGACGAGATGCCTGGTCTTTACGTTGATTGGGCTGTTGAAGATTCTGGTCTTTGCAAGGGAGACAGGTATGATTTGAATCAATCGTCTTACAAATACGATTATATTTGATCTTCGAGTAATTAATAACGATTAGATCATCGTTAAATGAGTAACCTATCCCAGTGATTTGTTAAGAGATAATGGTACACTCTTCGATTATCATAATTAGGAATGCAAGCCTTAGAAAGAGCCATTAACGAAACTTGATCTTATTCAATATTAATTGTTCGACGTATTAGATGCGAAAACAGCTTCCTTAAAAATCAACTCGGTTCACGGCCTAGCCGTTATAAAATGCATTGTTAAGAGGATACAAAGAAGAAAGGTGTGAAGTCGGTCGGTTGGGATTTGCATCTATGAGAAAAGATGTGCGATGCTTTATAAATCATTGTTGCATGTACTTTTCGAACTTGTTCATCCAATATATAACTATGTGTATATCATTGTAACGTTACGTATTTTATATTTTCCACGGATAATAGTTATATCCTGGATTTGTTTGAATATCTTGGAATCGTTATACTTGACATAATTTAGATCGAATAGTTTTTCAATGAAATAAGATCAAAGAGTAATTAATGATAATTGAACGTATTCGAATCTATAGAATGTACAGGTAGGTAATAGGCTGACGTGACTCATGTTGTGGAACGTTTGAATCACGGTGACCGCTTAAAGAGGAGCATAGCCATATAGCTGCAACGCGCGTTACTACGGGTGCCCGTTTTATGGATATCGTGGTTAAACAATAGCGCGATCTTGGTACTAGGTTCCCAACGACTCGTCGTAAAGTACGGCGAAATCACCGGAAGTTCGCCTGGTGCCCCCGCTAATTGCACCTCCGTCTTTTACACGACCCTGTCCCTTTTCACCTCTCTCTCTCTCTCTCTCTCTCTCCCTCTGTCTCGTTCGTTCGTTCGTTCTTTCTTTCTTTCTTTCTTCTTTCTTCCTCTTTCTTTCTGCCTGACTCTACTCACCTCCTCCTACTCCTCCTGTGTCAGTTTACTTCTCTGATTCTCTTCACTTTTTCGTCCTACTCGTCGTGTTCACTCGCCGAGGAAATGTGTTGAACCAACATCGTAAAAGAAATTCTTTCGTCAAGCTAAATGAACTTGATATATCGAGCGAAATGTTCAAAGGAACGATGATACGTTAATGATATATCCATAGCTACGTATATGTGTGTACACACATATAATAAAATGTAAACAAGTACGTTCGCAAGATTGGGGACTGTTTCTATAGAACCAGAGCAATTAGGTAAGCTGGTAATATAGCGTCTGATATTGATACTTTAACGCAAGATAACACTACCGACGATTATTTTAGTATATTAAAAGGCGTACTAACGAAATGGTTTCAACGACTTTACCGTAGGATACTCGAGGTGAACGGGAAACTCGTTGTTGGAGCTAACAAAAACGATCTGACGAGACTCTTAGCTGTCGCACCGGACGCGGCACAGATCGTAGTATTACGAAAAGGCGAGTCACTCGCTGCACTGCGGACACTTAGATCCGATAACTTAAGACTGACACATAGAATTGGATATCTCGAGGAACAAGTTAGGGATTTGCTAGCACCGAGCAGAGCAGAACTTCGTGCAACAGATTTGTCATTGACTGGTCAAGAACACGTTCAGGTATCTTTACACTCTGTCCGAGCATTATGAAAAGTTATAGAAAGAGAATGATCTCTCGGTTTTGTTCGGTTGTTTGTAGGTTTTCCAAAAAGGTCCTCAAGTAACGGCGCTAGTCGCTAATTTACCCAGTCCTAAGATCAGAAATCCAACGGAATTAAGACAAAGTTTACCTACGATGAGAAGCAGACAGAGCGATCATGGTAGACACTTTGCTACATCGAGGAGTCCCAAGGAGAACGATTTCTTTTCCGACGGGGTGTCTTACAGTCATCAGAAACCGAGGAATCGACAGAAACATCAAGCTTTTCCTTTAGCCAGGTCCACGGCTAGTCTTGATTGCAAACAGACGCAATCTCAATTACAACGTAGAAGATTGGCAACGATCGAGTCGGGAATGGAAAGTCGGAAAAGTCACCAGTTGCAGACTTTGGAGTTTGATTCCGAACCCACTTATTATCGTCAGGTATTATTACGTTTTTTTCTTTTTTTTTTTTTCTTTTGTTAAATGATAAAAAAAGCATAGCTATCTTTCAACGAGACGATATAGCAGCATGATTCTTACGATTTTCTTAGGATTCCCAATCGCGTGTATCCGAAAATTCAGAAATTCTCAGCACGTACAGTTCGCAAGAGACTAAAGTACGACCGGCACCACCTAAAAAACCACTCAGGCTCTCTCTTCATCGTGCGGCGAGTCTTCAATCCGTCGAAAGTGCACCGCCTGCGGCAGCGACTCTTCACGAGAGCTCTCGTAAACCGTCCAAGAGGAACCACCGTGGCGAGTTTTCCGTGGAAAAGAATTCAACGATGGAAGGAAACCAAGAGACAAACCACAGAATACAGGAAATGCAACCTGATCTTTCGCAACAACCGCCACCACCGCCAAGGACACCTTCCAGAGCGGAATCTTGCCAGAATGCTTTGCGGTGGCCTTCGCCCAAACCGAGATCGCATTTGGCTTCTGTATCAACGGAAAAGTGGTGTTGAGTGTATTAAAATCAAAATACTGGACGAAATATTCAAGAAGAAGATGGAAATACTCAATGAAATGTGACATGTCGTTGACATATTTCACTTAGGATTAGAAGTAGAATGTATTTCATCAATATGTATAGAATTCCGAAAACGACGAAAAGATTACGTTGACTCAAGGTGATATTTTTATAAGTGCACGAATAATACAAGAATTTAATTTATCATCTCGGATGACTTTGGATATTATTTACTTGGAAATCTCCAAAGTATATTTTAAACGGAACAACAAAGTTCTTGAGAAGCCCTTATTCAAATTCCTTATCAAATATTTAATATAATATATATGTATATATTATATATATACACATCAAATTAATATATATATATATATATATATATATATATCAAACCAACGTTAAATATAATTAAAGGAATAGCAACGTTACGTTTCAGGTATATTGCTATAGTCGTCGTATAAATCGTATCAAATAATTCAAATTTGCATAGATAATATATTTGACCATCCGTACAACTCTTAGACACTTATCTCCACTGTTTTGTAAAATATTATTATTCGGAGAAGAGGAACAAGGGCAATTGTAAATCATATCAAAGTACAACCTTCGGGAATCTCAAGCGAGAACGTATAAATGCAACGAGCGTAGCAGGTGGCTCCGTACGGTGAGTTTTCCGAATACTTCTTCGTTATATACTCATAGGTATATATGTACCTCTATACCTACACACACACACACACACACACACACACACACATGCGAGTCTATATATATATACATAGATATAGATGATTATATTCGCCTACCCCCTGCCAGCAGAAAATCGTCACTACCACCACCAACGGCACCGTTTCACCACCACTTTCAACAGCCACCAATAGTACCCCTGTCGTTGCTACCTTTACCACCACCACCACCACCACCAGTGCTGCTGGTACCCCATCTAGCAGCAGCAGCACCAGCAACAACGAAGAAGGGTGGCTATGGCAGGATTTCCATCCCTCGACTGTGTTCTACCCCTTCTCTATTTCTCGCTCTTTCCCCCCTCCCCCCCCTCTCTCTCTCTCTCTTTACTTCTCGACTCGCCCCTCTACAACACACGTACGGCAACCCCGGCGTTCAGTGCTGGCGCTTCCTCCGTACAAGTCGTGTTGCGAGTTCTGGACCAGCAGTCTCTATCTTTCTCTCTCGGATTCGGTCGGTAGTGTTTTTGCAGTGAATATTTTTTTATTTTTTTTCGTCTTTTTTTTTTTACTAATTTTTCTCTCTCTCTCTCTCTCACGTACACACATACAAGCATTCTCTCTTTCTTTCCGTCTTTTCCTTTTTTCTCTTCTCTTTTGTTGACAAGAGAAAGAGAGAGAGAGAGAAAGACGAAAGGGAGTAACATTGGTCACGTCGAAATAGTGATTCATCGGCTCTCTATCTCTTTCTCTCCCTTGTGATCCTTTCAAAGTTAACGAGCTATCTTCTCGTCTTCCGTTTTTATCCTCGATTTTGAAGCTTTCTACGAATTCATAGGAATCGTTAACAACGAGGATCCTAACTCTCTCTTTCTCTCCTGTACAGTCGTCTTATATTTTTGACACGGATTTCCTGTACTCTCTCTTTCTCTCTCTCCCTCTCTCTAATTTTCCATGGAATTCTTCGACCTTCGTCGTTTTTATAGAAAGGAACATTCGTGAAATAGATCATCAGGAATATGCGCAACACCTTGAAAGTAACGAAAGGTAAGCTTTGATTTTTTTCCTCTCTCTCTCTCTCTCTCTCTCTCTCTCTCTCTCTCTCTCTCTCTCTCTCTCTCTCTATCTATCTATCTCTCTATCTATCTATCTATCTCTCTCTCTCTCGTAGTAATTCGATAAAGCTTCTATTTTTTCTCTTCAATCTTTTTCGTCCTTCTATACGAAGATGACTGTATTTAATGACACTCGAAGCAACACGTTACTCACGTTTTCCTTCATTTTCTTCGAATAGAGTTACGTTTTTTCCTTAGGGATTTTCCTTTAAAATTGCCTCAATAATTTTTCTTCTTTAGTCAGGAAACTTCCAACTTGAGTCGTTCCAACTTTGTCATTTCTTCTGTTTATTTATTTTTTTTTCTTTCTTTTATATCTCTTGACTTCTTCCTATTCCGTCAAGATGAATTGCGAGTTCGGACAAAGTTTTCCTCGAAGAGGTAACACCTCGCATAGGTGTATATGTACCTGTATACCTTAGACACGTTATACTTTTGAATTATTGACGAAAAAAAAGTTAATTTCAAAGTTTTTATATACATCTCTGTGGGGGGTGGGGAAAGAGGGGCGGGGTGGATGCGTTTACAGATGGAATAAAAAATTGTGTAAAATGCAAAAATTTTGTTCGTCCTTGTTACTTTTTTATTTTTCTATATAAATTCATCAAATTTTAATCATCCAAATCGATAAACTCGATTCTCATTTTTTTTTTGCAATCTACAATTGCTATCTTTCCTTTAGATGCTCAACGATGTCGTAACATCGTAATGTGCTTTTGATGATTTTGAAATGTGATACGCTGTAGTATGACTTAGACATCAACTTAAGTAATATCGTAAAAAAAATATTATATAACAAATTTAAACTTTGTCTACATATTTTCGTATTTTTATATACGTATGGTATAATAATAGAGAGTTACATAAATGTACCGAAAGAAATAATGGAATATAATGTATAAGTTTGAATAGATTAAAGGAAAATGGAGGTAGTGTAATCGTAAATCGATGAAAAGTTTGCTTTTGATAAGACGAGATAACTATTTTCTTAGATTCGAAGAAAGCAATAAATTGTAGTACATTTTTCTCCTTCAATGATTCCCTTTCAAAGATTTCCTTTCACCTTCAGAGTCAACTTTTCATCGAATCTTGAAGATTTTCTTTTCTACTTTTCTACAGTCCATTTGCTTTCCCTAAGCGAGTTATATAGAACATGTATATATACACACAGACACATATATATATATATACACGTATATATTATATTATATTATATATGCGTGTATACCTATGGACATATCCAAAGAATTTACATAATATTACCAAGGAGAGAAGATAGAAAAGTATCCAATTTTGTCCTTGTCGTTTACTTGCTCTCATTCTCATCAAATACGTATATAGAAATTCGGATTAACCGTCTCTTTTGCGATTTGTGCTATAAAAGGGAACGTTTCAAAGACGAAAAGTTGATTAAGAAAATATGGTATCCCATAAAAGAGGGATTATAGTAATAGTAAAATTAAGTTTAATTTATTGTAATACTATTAACCACATTCAATGCACAATGGTATTAACAGAAGAAAAAAATCAGAGAGATCTAATAATCAAAATATTCTGAGAATGAAAATAAAGTTACGTCTTTTTCTTTCTCCGTCCGTCTCTATTTTTTCATTTTCTTTTTGCGATTCGTTTTCTCTTCGAGTTTCTTTGATAATTTTTCATTTTCTTTTTTTCGATTCCTTTTTCAATTTGTTTTATCCTTTTTTCAATTCTTTTCTCTTCCCTTTTTACTTCGGAATGAGAATTTTGTACATCGATATCGACGTACGTGAATAAATAAATGGAATAGCTTCTTTTATCACGAGTTCTCACGCGTTTTCCAGTCGTAATATGTAGTTTTCATTTTTAAGAGACGCCATTACAATTTGTATTAGTTAAATGTGAGAGATACACGCGACAGATTATTACGCGATATCGTTTGCGTTTATTATTCCGAACGCGGAAGTTTTCGAGCGTCGGACGAGCCAGAATTGTTCGATTATTTATATTTGTCTTTTTTATTTCAAGATAAATAAAAAAAAAGTTGCTGTACATTGACATTGATGGAGATAGAATTTGAATTAGTTTTTTTCTCTCTTACGCTTTATTGCAGCTTTTTTTTTCCTTTTTTAACGGAACGACGGTTCGATTTTATTTTGTAATATTAGAAAGAAAAAAGAAAATATATAATCGATAGTTACATACAAAGTTTGCCAGATCGAATAACCGATCGTGTCACTTAGCGAAGTTGTAGAACTTTACACGAAGTTTAGAACGGAGAGAACATACGATACATATTTACTCTTGTTCGATATTTTTACAGAATCTCGTCGTCACTTATAGCACGATGTTCTCTCGAATGATTTTTTATCTTTACGTTTGACCATTGTACGAATGTTAGTCGTAAATTCCCTTGTAAACGATACGAATTAACGCGAGACATTATTTAACAATTATTGCGCTGCATAACTAATAAATCTCATTCGCTTCTTTAATCGTCTGAGGCGAAAAGCGACAATCATTTTTCACTTTCGACGGATACGAGGTGGCTTTAATTCGAGGAATCGATTTGTTGCGTTGCTCCGATTAAATCGATATCACTTTGGAGAGCGATTTACTTATTACTTACACGTTCGGTTTATTTTTACATTATGAATCAGATCGAATGGATTATATTCACTAACTGAATCAAAGTCAATGCTCGAATGAACGCTAAGCGTATCAGAACGTTGCACTTGTTTTCGTATAACACGTTAATTCTATCGTTTCGTCTTGTCAGACATTCAAGAATAGCATTTGATCCACGAATACTCTCCGAGTCAGTCGTCTCTCTCTTCTCTCCTTGGAATATTTACCGATTATCATTCGCTTTAGTACAAACTGCAGAGTATTTCTATTCTTTCTTCTCTTCTCATTAAGCGCACCCCGCCTCCTAACAATCCTCCAAATATCGTGTCTTCATAGAAATTATTCGGGAAATGAAACCGGAAAGATCCGGTATTTTCATTATCTATGTCTATTTTGTTTTCCTTTCTCTTCTTTTGATGATCATTATTTCCATACGTTCCATGTTTGATCGCGTGCATATGACTTGTGAGTAGCAATTTGTTCTAGTTACCAGCGAAAAAATGCCATAAAGTCTCGTAAAACGAAACCGAATGTATTATTTCCTACCGGTTAGCGGTGTAACTGATGATAGGCCGTCGTAACGGGTTGTTATTATTTCTGTTAGAAGCCGCGTTTTTCGAAGGATTTGCGAGCGATCATTTTTCTCTCTTTCTCGTCTTATCAGTCTTCACCTTTACCGTGAAAACTCGTAAAAATTTCTCGAGATATAGCAATCACGGTCGATAATAATAAAAGTCGCCCTTGAGAAGTTCTCGTTAGAGATAATGCACATGAAAAAGGGTTGAAGTTCATCGTGGAAAAGAACAATTTATTTTACGGAATGATTAAGAGCAATAACGCTAAGTCGAGTGTAATAGCTTTAGCTTTAGTGAGAAATTTCTCTTCGATGTTAATCACGGGAAAAAAAGAGCAAACAAATTGCAGAAAAACAAAAGAGGGGAGTATCGATTATGCATATATTCACCGTCCTAATTAATCCGTCGAAGGGCTTAAGGTTTCGCGAATCGAAGGAATATCGTACAACGTGTATTTACAATTGATTTCGAGATTTTCAGTCTATAAAAAATTCTATAAAAAATAAGCAGACAGTATTTATCACGTAGGATCTTTTGTACGTCACGTGTGACGCGTGTCATACATTTCCATCAGGCGATTTATACTTCGCAGTACGAACATGAATTCTCTAATGGAAGAAACGAAAGAGTACATGCCTATGCGTAACGTCGGCAAAAACTTCGAATTGAGGCCATCCAAGCGAAACCAAAACGATATTGCCCTAAGTTTATATATCTTTGTACCGTGTGTATATCTATACCTTTAGCACATTTATATGCCTACATAGTGTTTTCACTCTCGCAGACAGCTAAATGTGCTAACGGATAAACAAATGTAACTCGTTAACATTGAATGCACCTCTCTCTCTCTTTCCCCCCTCCCCTTACTCGATCCCAAATCGTCCGAATCTAAATTTGGAACATTCGCGGAGTCCCAAGTCTACGAGCTTTACGATTGGCTGTCGACGATTCTTGTCGTCGGTTGCTGCAATAGCCCGTTGCATTTTATCGGTACTAATTTTTGCATTATATCGGTTAGATTTATATCTTCTCGTAAACTTTAGATAATAGACTTAATTTACGAGCTATCGTTCGATCCAGATTCGACGCACTGTGCGACGCAAATACGTATAATAAAATAGTATTACATCAAATTTCTGCAGACCGAGTTTCTGTTGGCTAAAACACGAAACATTTACGAGCATCGTTCGCAAAAAGAAAAACGTGATTAACAGACTAGCGTAATTATTCTATTTTTTGCACGACGAAATTCTTGGAATTACATCTCGATTTAATCTATTATATCTCGACAAGAAATTTGTATTCGTGATAAAAACGTGTAAAGTTGTTGCGGCTGAACTAAACTTGCAATAATAACGCGTAATATAATCTCGACGTAAGATCTAATTTCAATGATCGAGTTTCTATCGAAAAGATCTTCCAACGTTGGTCTAATCTAATCATCGTTTCGAGACCTGGATCCGGCTATCAAGCGCAGTAACCCCCCACGTACGCAACTGGCGCTGAACTGACGCGTGCGCGTTTCGTTCAGCGCGTCGTAAACATTGAAGAGAGATAGGTGAGAGGCGAGTGCGCATGCGCGCCGTACTACGCGCCGACGAACGTCGAGGGGAGAGGCACGTCTCATTTCCCCCGCGACCGCGGTCGCGTCAACGCGTTGGCGCGAGTCGTTCCTCGTTTCGACATTCTCTTTTAATTTCCATTGTTTATAATTATCGTTCGTCATTTACATATACCTACACGTTTCATACTATCGACTCGCAACAATTATATAAAGAATATAAATAATGTATAAATAATCGTAATGACTTTTTCTTTACGGAAGAAAGATTAGAAGACGTGATTATTTAAAATTGAAACCTTCTATAATATGTATTATTGTATACATATCTGTACATGTACCCTTCGTCTTGTATAGGTTACTGACGTAGACTGGCCTAGATGTCGCACGCCATTTATACGTATATAACTACTCAACGATGGGCGAGGTCGTACACTTCGAGAGAACGTGGATATTGCCGAGATACATGTCGGCTGATGTTCTTACACCGATATGCACCGAGCATGTTCATGTTCTTCAACCAAAGTAAATCGATATTATCGATCCCCCGTGAGCATTCGCATAGGCTGTATGAAACGTGTTTCGCGTAAATGCGTGCTCGATGAATTAAACCTTCCTCGAAGGACGTAACTTGTTTCAAAACAATCTATCATGTCCGTTGAACGTCTTTACTTCGAGGCTACGCGGAAAAGAATTTTGGAACTTTCATTGTCCCATATTCTCGATGGCATCTAATACGGTCTCTTATCTATCGGTTATCGATCAGTAGTGTTTAATACTTTAGAAATCTTCATTTTTAACGTTTCGTTAAAACGATAAGCCCAACCCTTCGCAATACTCGATTTCCAATATTCCACAGTTTCAGCGTAATAAAATAGGAAAGACCCTCCCAGTAGCGACAAAGTGATCACCGATTTTTTTACCTAGCGAACTTTCAGTTCACTGATATCGGATTTTGACGCGATCTTTCGCCCGATATTTCATCGTACCACATATAAGCGTCAAAGCTCTCTCTTGCGCTCTTTCTTTCTTTTTCCCTCGTTTTTCATCCTCTGCACCTACGCCACGAATCAACGGAATGAAAAAAAAAAAAAAGCGTGTTAGGAGAGTACCGATTTTTTTTAAAGCAAAGCAAAGTCTGACACGATACGTTTTCAAACAAATTGTCGATGTTATTCGGTAAACAATTTGTTTGTAACCGAGTTAATCCTGTAACTCGATGATTGTCGGAACGAGGGTAGGGAAAGAAAGAGAGGGAGGGGCAGAGAGAGAGAGAGAGAGAGAGTAATAGATGGCAAAGACGTTGCGCAGGCTATCAAATTCGCACGTAATGCGGTATTCCTTTCTCAAGTTCAACACGGTTAACTCGTACTGCGAACACGAATACGACAGAGGGAGAAGTACCTGGGGCTCGATGTTGCTTCGGCTTGATGTGACGTCAACTGAGACGTGTACGATACGCGAACTAGGCCAGTGCGACTGACGGCATGTCGTAGAAATTTGGTACAACCTCCCAAACGCATATCGGATCACAGGAGTTTGCCGTAAGGGGAAAATTAATTAGCGATAGGATTAATTTTACAATTGCTAATAGGTATCTCAACGTTTCCGATAATGGAGAATAATGTCCCGAGCAAATTTCGTAGCGCGATTATTCTCGAATTAATTAAAGTTGAATTAATTTGACGAACGTGTTGGTATTTTCGAAACGTAGGTATGCAGGTATGTCGAAAAGAATTATTTCTTAAGAGCGTTTCGATCGATCAACACGTATGCAAATGCCAGATATAAAAATAGACGGTAACGTTGGGAACTTAAAACAGGTTCATTAGAGTTAATGACTCCACATTTCACACCGGCTAGTTGAGAAGTCTATTGTTATGTCTGCATCGTCCATTAATAATATCGAGTCAGTGCCAGATACTTGTCTCGAGGGAATTAGCAAACGTTTTAATCCGTCTATCTTTCACGACCATCTCTCTCTCTCTCTCTCTCTCTCTCTGTTTCTCGACTTCGATAACCCCAAAATTCGACGTAACCCCTGTTATCTCCATTAGCTCGAGTGAAATGTTCACTCCCTTTTTGTGGGCGGCTCGTCGAGTTTTCCTCGACCCACTTTCAATTGAGAGGGGAACATAGAAAAGAGAAAAATAAAAAAAAAACACAGATACAAACTGGTAGTAGGTTGACGGTCGTACACGCGCGCGCAGAACGTATTAAAAATTATCCAGAGAAGCGATATATATCCATACATCGCATAAAAGTTATCTACACTATTCGGTTGACATCGAGATTCAACAATTTTCTACGGAATAAGTATCGTAGAAATTAATTCGTACGCGAGTGGTAAGACAAACTGAAAAATACGACGCGCGATGTCGTTCGAAAGTCAAGAGAGTTCTCTCGAGAGAATCGACAAAAAAGAAAAGTATAAGAGACGCGTATCGCGTAATTTGACGTCGCACGAGCTCGCCGCGATCGTCGTTCGTAGGACGTTTAATTAAAATTCTTTGGGTTCGCAGCCCCCGGCGAAGACACGAGAACAACGACGAAGCTATCGGCCTTCCCCCTTTCCTCCTTCTCCTCCTCGTTCTCCTCCTCCCTTGTACGAGAAGGAAGGGCTGTCACATTGCCGGGACACGAGTGAACCATGTTCCAGGAAAGCTCGTGGCATCTCGAGGATTTCGATTATGAGCTAACGGACAAAGTGACTTGGTGCGATTCCGCGAGATAGACCTTAGCTTCTTCTTTGACGGATACGTTTATACACGTATGTGTAGCGGTGAACCAGCATACGCCGACGACCGAAGATATCCACGGAAGTACTGAGATCCTGTCTGCAGGGATACGCGGTCCATATCCGGCCCGCCATCTTGGCGGCATGGTCCTTTGGGCCAGTATACTATTCCTGCAGGGAGCTGGGTTCGCAGGTGAGTCTTTTCAACATTTTTATTTGTCCGTTCGTTTGTTTATTTATTTGTTCGTTCATCTTGCAAGAGAAACATGGACGTACGAGTAACAGGTATCCGTCAATATCTCCAGTTTCAATGAAAATAGATACGCGATCAATGTTCATAAATTTTGCGTTAATGTGCCTTGTGATCGTAACAGCGATCGGAAGAAAAGCAAAAAAAAAAAAACAAATACGTTCTCGCGGAACGCAACGTATCTACTCGTTATTATTTCTATTTGAAATTCTTGTAATTTCTCTATTACCTTACCTAATCGCGCATACAAGATCGTTTAGAATCGAAAGAAATGATAGATCGCCGCACGTCGTACTTCTCGCGTATTGTGATATCACGTACGTCGAGAAAGGATGATTTAATTTACATAGATTTATGAGCTGACCTGGCTGATAGGTTTTTGCACGGCTACGTAGAAGATAAATATCGAGAGAAATCAAAGAAGAGAGAGAAAGAGAGAGAGAGAGAGAGAGAATGGGTTTACAGCGATCTATCCATCAATCTCCGTATACACCGTTCGTTTAACTTCCCTAGAACTTGACTCACAAAGCGATTTTGCCTATCCTAGAGTATCGAAGCGTTTCGACATTCTCGGAAAATACATTGCACGCTATCGAAATAGATTAGAAGAACGATACGATTTTTCATCGACTTATATATTTTTCATTTTTACGGGATCATTTCGTTATCCTCCACGATCCCAGCAGTTGGTCCAATTAAATGATATCAAATGTATAAGACGATTCTGTTCTTTTTTAATTAAAAAAAAAAAAAAAAGAAAGAAAAGAAAAGAAAAAACAAAGAGAAAAAATCCTATCTTGATGTTCCAAGAAAGAAAAGACCAAGTAATGAACTTATTGAGTATTTTCTTATCGACCCTACTCTTTTATACTATATTTATTCTGATAATAATTAAACCGAGAAAAATCGGAGGGAAGGTCATTCGAGGATTACCTACGTCATCTAAGAAACTTGAATTCATTTGAATATTACACGTGTAACAATTGTATGTGAACAGTTATCACGATAAGAGATAACATATTCGGAACGTGTAAAAATTATAATTAGAATGAAATATAAAAAGAAAAGGAAAAGATTCGATAATCGTTTCTCGTATCGAATTCGTTCGAAAATACATCCGAATCATTTTTCATCCAAGTGACTCTAATTACGTTAGAGTTCTCTGTATTTTTCTAGCGTATGAATTGGACACGATCGATAAAAGGAAAATTCGAACGAGGTAGTACGGTCAAATGGAAGGACAGATCGAAAAGAAATAGATAGACATGCACGGACACAAAGACACACACACACACACACACGTACATATAGACAAATAGATTGTCCTGGACACGGTAGTTCGAGACGATTGATTCCTAAGGTTGTAGAATCGTTAACAACTATCGTCAACCAACCAGACGACTCGATCGAAATATCGTATAAAAGAGAGAGAGAGAGAGAGAGAGAGAGAGAGAGGAGGGGAGAGAGGGAGGGGAGGAAGAGAACCGACCGTATATATTGTTCAATCGTATCTATGTATTTACATTTGTCCTCACGAATTACATTTGGTTCATTACTCGGTGTACCTCAATTTGTTTATGGTTAACTTCGTAGTCATTGATAAAATAAATTTTGATAAGATAAATCTAATTTTGACAAAAAATAAATTTGTTTAATTTTATTGCGAGCAACGAGAAAGAGTAAATGAACAAATTTTTGTCGTTTTAATGATGCCTATTTTACTAGAATGAACAAAAGCAAATGATTTTCTCTAGGGTCCTAAAGACAAGTGTGTTATAATTACAGGACAATGAAACCTGTCTCGTTAACACTGTGTGAAGAACTCTTCGAAAAGTTAACTTTCGCAAACATTTCTCTCTCTCTCGACCTTTTTTGAATTCTTTTTTTATTTTTTTCGGTTGTTTATTTCTTTTTTAAGCAACCGACGAGTTACGGAAAACGAGTTTCTCCAAGCTTTTTGTAGGATCGTGGTTAAACGAAGAAAAAACAAAAACGTTGAGAGTATTGTACAGATGGAATTAGAAAAGCGGTTCGGTAGTGTTTTGCAAACGTAAATGCTGGTAGGTCGATCGGATATCGCGTAAAAAGAAAGAGAACTATTACATTCTTCTATCGCGATATCTCGTAAAACGTTTCATCTATTACGTATATTGAATTTCCTCGCAAATAGAAGAAAAAAAACTTGTTTTATCTCTTTTCTTTTTCTGTTATGTTCTGTTGTTCGAACAAAAGAAATAATATAAAATATACATTATGATTTTACAAGTAACAAATTTTTATTATAATTTTATATAAAACAAACGTTTATATATATGTGTATATACAGTTTATACACGCGCACGCACAAATACACACGTACGCACTGTACGTAAACATATACAATTGATAAGAATAATACTAAAAGCACACATGACGTTAACGCTTGTTGCTTTTAGAACTTTGACGTTTAACGAATTCTCAGACGTCTAAAAAGAGCTCGTTCATACTTCATAAAATTGAACGACGTCTCGATTTATTTTTCCAGGCTCGATGACGAGCGGTATTCCGGGAGTTCCGGAAAACATAACGGTGATGTTCCTAAACCCGACATCCGTCCGTGTTTCTTGGAGCACCAGCCAGGTCGAGCAAGTTGAAAAGTACGACGTTACGTATAAACCGACGGACGCCAGGTGCGTTCCCATTATTTCAATATTTTCTTTTTCTTTGTTCTTCTTTTCCTTTTTCTTTCTTTCTTTTTTTCTTTCTTTTTTCTTTTGCTTACAAACAACCAAGAGCGGTATCATAAGAATTGATATAAATCTATCGTTTGATACGATTAAATGCATTATTTTCATTTTATCCAAACTTAAACAATATCAAATGACTTTCGGGCTCTTGGTTTTCTTTTTTCAATTACAAAGATGAATTACGAGATTTACGAAGAATTCCATTTTTCTTTCCCTTCGTCGAATAATCCTTCTCTATCTCTCTTTTTCATTCTATCCCAATCCTTTACCAAAACGTTTCTCTCTCTATCTCTCTATCTCTCTATCTCTTCGAAGCGATCGTTTAAAACTCTACCCTTATTTTCTCCCGTTTTATCCCCGTTCTATCAACCATCTAAGCTTCTAATCCCCTTTTTTCGCTTCTTTTCACGTCGACCAATTTATGAAATTTCATTTCTTATTAACCTTCCGGTAACGAACCATGTAACATACTCAATTTACACTTTCGTATATCGGTATTACATTATTATGCCATTTAATCATAATTAAGAACTTTGTTTATACCAATAACGCAGTTTCTGTTCCTTAAAGCAGAGTATGTATTTTTCAAATTTGTTTGGAGAAGTGACATTTTTTTCTTTTTAATATTTACATATTTCACCGAGCATGCATAATTTATGAAATTCAGAGCTCTTATACAAAGTTGTAATTGAATGTAGCTTGTAGCGTGGAATATATAACGATCGCCACAAAATGACGAATATAATTCATAATGCATCGACCCACTGACGCTTTTCAATTGTTATTTCAAAATTATTCGATATTTGAAATAACTATTGAAAAATATATATATATATATATATATTAATAATAATTACGAATGATGTATAATATTACGTAACCTTTGAAAAGTTCACACACATACACGCGGCCCATCTACAACGAATTATATCGTTACAAGAAATATCTTATTTCAAATGAAACGAAATGAAATTCGATGATGGTCATTTTGAAATGATATTGGAAAACGATTTCCCGTTATTAAAATAAATCAGTTTCCTATATCATTCCTTATCATTCGATGCGAAATATCAAATTTGAATCACAACGGGAAGGCGTTAGTTACAGGGTGGTGGCGGTGGTCGCAGGAAATAGCGAAGCAGTTACGTTGAGCGGTCTAAGGGCCGACACGCAGTACCAACTAGTAGTCACTGCTGTGAGAGCAGGCAAAAAGTATAGAAGTCGACCAATCGTCTTCCGTACGCTCGGTGAGTCGTCAGTCTCTTTTCATTTATTTATTCTCTTTTTCTTTTCATTTGTTTCCTTTAGATCCCCTTTCAGAATAATATCTGGAATATTTTGTTCGAACGTCGACCGACTCTTACTACTTGCAATTCTCGGAACAATACTTTTTTTTTAATAAAAAGTCGTACGAACGCTGGAATGGACGTTGCGCTAACGTAAATATGATAATTACCGCGTGACAAATAATCGCACTTACATAAAAAGATTAACACGTCCGTTAAATAGCAACATACTCAACTATTCTTTCGGTACTTCGTCCACGATACTAAAATGTCACTTGAGCTGGTTTACTTTGACAGGATTTTCTTCCCTTCTGGTCTGTGTAAATCCCTACCAAATACGATTACGAACGGGTATTACACGAAGGAAATTAGAACGTTGTTGCTGTCTGTCCGACTCCGTCCTAATCACTTTCAAGTGTAACATTCATTACTTACCGGTATTGCACTCTCTTTGCTCTTCAGAAAAAGAATAACACAAGTTATATATAACACGAGTTATATACGCGTTTACGAACATTAATTTTCTTGCTTATTGTTGATTAAACGCGTAATATATTATAAAAAATTTGATAGAAATTGGTGATTACGTGCTTATGATACGTACAGGTATGATGTTATTACGTATGTATACATGCATGTACATGACGAATACAATGTCGGATCAATTTCGAAACTCTTTTTCCGTCAACGCTCGATTAATCGTTCGAGATATTATCGTTCAGTTTTTATTCTTTAATTAATCTAAACGCGATCGAAGATTTAATCAAGGAGAGGATTTTTACTCGATTTATCGACAGGACGCTTGATTGGACGGCCTTAATAGAACGTCCTCGCGATACATAATACGTTGCACATCAATTCCTCGGAGGGATGAAGAGAGTGCTGTTTCGTAACCAATATTAAAAGCATCTACCTCTATATATACATATATATATATATATATACACATACACGCGTATGTATATATATATGTATATTGCCAGAGGGAATCGATATTTCAACTCTTCCGCAGAGTACCCAAAATGGTCATATTCCAAAATATAGAATCTCTCACGTATTTCCTCTTCCTTCCGTTTTTTCTCATTCCTTTTTCATTTTTTACCGTTAATTGTCTCTACAAAATAGACCACCGCAGATTGGCTACATTTAAAGGTACCATACAATTTGTGATATATTGTTTATTTATATGATATAATTAATATATTTTCCATATACGTACTTATATAAAGGAAGAATTTGAAAAACAGATTTCCTTTCATTCGTATAGAAAATCATATATGATATTTTCAGATAGATACGATTTGGATAATCAATAACGTATACCCAACGAATGTGTTATGACAGTCAAACAAATTTTCAACTTTCAATGTTGTTACCTACTCCTTCGGCAATTTTACGTAGCATGTATAGATACGGAAGAACAAGGTTATCCAAGCAAGTAAATCACACAAACAGCAGTAATTCGTGTAACAAGTTGTTCTCATACATAGACATTACATATCCATACGTATGTACTTACACGATGATATACTTCAGAGGAACATATGTTCCTTCGGTAACACGTGTTGATTTTATTTTATAAAAAATAGACAATGCATGCACGTAGTAAGTCTGACATTGAGTGTCTCGTGTAAATATATACAGAGTGTCCCATTTCAAACATCAAACACACTTTAATATTATTTCATCGGGTATCTATAAGAAAAAAAAAAAAAAAAAAAAGCTCACGTTTACCATTAAGCGTTCCATATATTCCGAGTTTAAAAAATTGGACATCGTACACACACACACACACATGCGTGAGCACGTTATACGTCAAAATTCCACTAAATATTCAAGCGCGAGACATAAATTCGGAAGAAACGAAATATGTAACTAAGCTAGGAGAGATTTCGCATGTTTAATGAGAAAAGGTAATCTACTTCGACTGTCACATGACAAGGTGGAAACTATTAGTAACGATTAGTCGTTTCCGTGATGGTTGCTAAAGGGTAATCAACATTGATCATATACATATACCTATAGCTATCTAATACGCCAGCTGTCATACGTTAACCTCCTTGCTAATAGCATGTTGAAAACGTGTCCTTGCTTATAACAAGCTTATCCTCTTTTAAAAGACTTTCTAGTATCGAAGTCATAAAATTCATTCGAAAGAATTCCCTCCTGTATATACGGAGTGTCGCGATTGCAATCAATTTATGAGAGTATCGCATATACGCAAAAAATATTCAAACACTCGAGCGTGGATCGATTTTAATGGGACACCCTATCTATCTGCATATATATAAATATACGTATATTTTTTTAGAACCTCCGCGGACCTTTCCTCAGCAGGATGCAGCAGTAACGAATGGACCACTTCCTCCGTCTCCGCCGTCTTCTCAACAACCGCAAGCTTACATACAAGTATGAAATGGGGCTAGGGCTGGGTTTGGGTCGGGGTTGGTGGGGGAGGGAACGGGGGGTGGGGCATTGTAAAGACAAAAAGAAAATAAACGATCTTTTAAAGGTACTTCTTTTCGTTATACGAGCTTACCCGAATAAAAAGCTTTCTCATTCCAGATACGAGGCGTCGAAGTTGGCATAGTTATACTGGTGCTGATAGTCTGGGCCGGTGCTATAGCTCTCTTCTTCAATCGTTGGGGTAAAATTCGCATGTTGTTGCCGTATCAACCGGATTACAAGGAACAATTGAAAGTTCCTGGTACCGGCGTTTGTACGGCGACCAATACGGCGTATCCTCAACACTCGACACAGCACACGTGTTCCCAGGTAACGCATGATCGAATTTTATTATATATTTATTATATCTATTGATCCTTATTTTTATAGTTTCCTCTTTCTATAATTGTCATTGATATTCGTGCCAGTGATTATGAAAGTTGCCTAACTACGTTCATCGTTCGTGAAAATTCTCATCCCAAGTGCGATGAGTGTTTGATTATGTCGAAATTAATTATTTTCCTTCGTACTTGTTTTCGAAAGAATTCTAGCTAATTATTGGGTTATTAAGTTATATTTGAACAAAAGAATAATCATAAAGAATCTTAAATGTATGTACGACGAGCTATTTACATAATCATCGGCTCATTTATTCGTCTATAGATAAGTTGTATAAGTCGACGAATCGAATATTTATTGGTCCTCCCCCATATTCACACGTTATTCGATTCTATTAATCGAAATTTCATCGATGATTAAAGTCGTTTTAAAAATTAGCAAATCATTACAGACGTAATACGATCTCCCATAAATTTCATTATAATTACTGACGATAAGTATAAAATATATTTTTCTTCGATATACATATACATTATACCTTTGCGATGAAATAATAACAACGAGTAATAGAGCTTTAATCTTTAATCGATAAATTGTTATTTCGTATGGACGTTACATCTCTCTCTCTCTCTCTCTCTCTCCCTCTCTGTCTCTTCCTCTCTCTCTCTCTCTCTCTCTCTCTCTCTCTCTCTCTCTCTCTCACTCTTTCTCTCGTAATACCATTATATTACGCATGCAATTAAACGATGTAAAATTTCCCGAAGAATAGAAAGCTCGTCGGATTAGCGTGAAATAATACCACCGTGAAAATATTACCATCCACGTTTTACGTGTTTTCTCTCGTGGTAAATGTAATGAACGTCCTATAGAATTTGTTTTTTCTCCTTTCTTTCTTTCTTTTTTTTCTTTTTTTTTTTTTTTTTTTAATCCAAATACATTTTCATTGAAATCCGTTAGGAAATTGCGTGAAAAACGAAAATCTCGTTATCGTATTCGATATATTTGTTTTCGTCGAAGATAGAAAAAAAAATGTTTGTTAAAATTATTAGTTTTCGTTAGAAATATGCTTGATATCAATATTCGTTTAGAGTTTTAGCCGATTATCGAGATATTTGATTAAGTCGATTCGATACAATGGTTATCTCTCAACGAAATTTTATGGTACTCTGGCTAAATACCTACGTAATCAATGATAACCCGGTTTCTTATTCTGATAGGGAATATAATGAATTATTCAGCGACCTCAATTGCACAATACCCAGAAGCGTATAAAACTTTGAAGGGACTGTCAACTCGGTCGAGAAGAATAAAAATAGATGACGAAAGGATCGTTGACATACAAAGTATTAGATAATAAAGATATCGTAACTATCATCGTAGATAATTTTTTTCCAAAAAATTTACTTCTTCGTGTCCCGATTATTATTTATATTATAGTTTCTGAATAGAATTCAAATACAAGAACTAAGAACGATAATGGTTGTTTTTCCGAAACTCTCTGATTTCTTTTTAAAGTCATTCAAATCACTTGGTATTATGCATAGATTCAAAAAAGAAAAGAAAAGAAAAGAAAGAGAAGTTATTTAGATCCGAGTCATTATATCTCCATCAATTTCTTGCTGTTCATGTGGACTAAATTACGGGTTATATTTCTTTTCTCCTCCTCTCTCTATCTCTCTCTTTCTCTTTCTCTGTATTATCTTTATTATCACTTCTCTTTCACCGATCATCACGAATGGGAATCGCTTAAGGCAGTCGATAACGATTTATTCGTTAATTACTGAAAATAACGTTGAAGCCGCTTTTGCATGTGCTTCCAAATTAGTATTAGAGAGTTAAAAGAACTTTATATTATAGAAGACGTATACTAAGCGAAGATACTCTCTTTTGCGTGCCCGAAAGCGATGCACGCTTTACCTCCTTGATTATATTCCCATAAATTTGCATATCTTTCTCTCTTTCTCTCTTTCTCTCTCTCTCTCTCTCTCTCTCTCTCTCTCTCTCTATCTCTATCTCTCTCTCTCTCTCCCTCCCTCATGCATATTCCGGTTTAGAATAGAACTTATAGAGAAGATAGAAGGAGTCAGTGGCGGGATAATTATTTCAATCCTAATGCGTTTGAACTTAAGACTAAGGATGCATCATTTTCATTTTTTTACGTAAAACCATCATCACATAATATAACGTGTCAAAGTTCTAAACTAATGCATACACATATATAATATATTAATTAAGTTTTCTAAATGTTTGCTCGCATTTTACAATTGTTTAACTTTTTATTTAGGACGGACAAACGAATTTAACGAATTTTTTAATTGACAGCTATATGATCATTAAATAATAATTTTTTTATAAGTGTCCGACGACGATATGACAACATTTTTTAAAATGCCATCGTTTTTTATGATAAGAAGAATAGCTTATTACCTTGTACTTTAAGACATGCTCGACTATTTACACCCATTTATATTACATTCTATAGATGTACGCTAATTTCTCTGTTTTTATTCAAAATTAAAAAAAAAAAGTAAAAGAACAATGTTTTGTCCGTTCAAAAGAAAGTTACTCAGCTTTGAAGAAGAAATAATTTTGAATTCGTTATATTATCTTGCAATACATCTCGATCATTATCTTTCTATTTATTCCCCAAACTTGTCTTAACTTTCGTCGGATAAAAAAACAAAGAAATAGACAAAGAAAATAATAAAATAAAGAATAAACAAATAAATAAAGAAATAATTGCCAGAAAAATCAACAAGGCAACGATTAATAATAGAATCTAATCTCTGTCTGTTTCCTCTTGCTCGATCTCGTCGAACTCGAACTTCTTCTTTTGGATACGATATCTCGATATCGTCGACCGTTCTTCGACGTTTCGCACGCCACGCAACGTACAATTTTCAACGGATAATTTTTCTTCGAAACACACATACTTACACGTAAATCTTAAAAACAAACACACGCAACGACAACGACGACGACGACAACAACGACGACGACAACGACGACGACATACGTAATACGTTCTTTACGATACCGACTCGTTAACGAAATGACCAACCAACACGTGCATACACATTCTCACAAATGTACACACGTACAATCAAACCCAACGCAACGTAAACGATACGAAAACGATCAAGATAATGACGACGTTGTCGGACATGATGATGCAGTGCGGGGGTGGAAGCTGCTGCGTCTTGGAACAGTGCTTTCAGTATCCTAGAAGAACAAGAGAACCTCGGGACTGTGGATGCCAATTTGCTCTTCTCCATAGAGCGGATATCTCTGCCTGATCATCGGTACTTGTAAAAAAAAAAGAAAAGAAAAAGAAAAGAGAAAACAAACAAACAAAGAACAGATCTTTCATTATCTTGTTTTCGTTTTCTCTCTCTCTCTCTCTCTCTCTCTTTCTCTCTCTCTCTCTCTCTCTCTCTCTCTCTCTCTCTCTCTCTCTCTGTCTCTCTCTCTCTCTCTTCCTTAACTCTATTGATTTATCATTAAAACCCAATTGCAAACGAGCACGAAATATTTTGCTTGTTTTTTTCTGTTTTTTTTTTTTCAATTTCCTTTCAATCTCTGTCTCTATATCTATTTATCTATGTTCGTCGTGTGTCTCTTCTCGTTTTTCATGTATTTTTGTAGTTTATTCGTGACCATGTTATGCGATATATTCTCCTTTCAAACATTTCCAATTTTCCTACGACCCTATTTCTCATCATTCTCTCTTTCTCTCTCTCTCTCTCTCTCTCTCTCTCTCTCTTTCTCTCTCCCTTTATTTTTCTTTTTCTTTTTACTTGCCAGCAAACCCCGATTGCTTCTACTTTCTCACGAAAAGATAAAAGTACCTACTAATTGTGTGCGTCCTTTGCCTCTTGTCTTTTTTCTCTTTCTTTTTCCTGTCTTTTTTCCTCTCTCTCTCTCTCTCTCTCTCTCTCTCTCTCTCTCTCTCTCTCTCTCTCTACCTCTTTCTCTCTCTCTTTTTCTCCCTCTTTTTCTACTTGCCAATTAATAATCGGTACAACGACAAGGAAAAAGAGAACAAAAATAAAGCAGAAGGAAAAAAACGAAAGAAGATGAATGTAGAATAGAAAAGAAGACATGGAAATTGGTGAAAAATTTGCGAGAGTTTAGCTAGCTAGAAATTTTTCTTTGACGTTACGTATTTCGTTCCATTTAATTAACTATTGTTGGCGTTGCGTAAAAGGACGATCGATATTCCATTTAATCCTTTATAAAGCCACGTCATTTTCAATTTGCACACACGTATACATATGTATGTATCCGTCTATTTTTTAATTTTTTATTTCAACGTTTCTCCGTATTAATTTGTTTTTATATGACATTCCTTTATAATCAAACAATTTGTGTTCATGACAATTTGCAGTTCCTATTTCTCAAAGTATATAGTATACATTATTCAAATCATCTTTTTCCTTTTTTTTTTTTTTTTTTTTTTTTTTAAGAATGAATAGAAGTTCCTTCGTAACTGATATTACGATCTATTATTACGATACATCCGTGTGTTAAATCGAAATTAAACCAAACAGTCGACAATGCACGTGAAAGATGATTAATTTTTATGTTCATATATTTACATATATTTATTTAGTTGATCATTTATTCATTTAATTATAATTTTCTTTTCTCTCTATAGAGTCGAAACGCGGAAGGAATCGACATTAAACTAAATTCGAAGAGTTTACGAATTCTATTCTCTTCGAGTTCGTTATCGAAGACTCTCTTTTAACTTTTGATTTCCATATTACTTCGAGAATGGCAAGAAGCACAAGTGGACTGTCATCTGCGATATCACAACCAGCACTTATCTCGTTATCGAAATCACGAAGCTCATTCGCGAAAGACGTTTTACTTCGTTAAACGAGTTTGGAGATGCATGTCCGTGAAATATCCACCTTTAAATTACGATGGAACGAAGCCAAAACGGAATTATTCGAAAGTATTCGTCGACGGTACTCGTTCGAATAAATTTACATGATAAATAAGAAGATAATAGTGACCGCGCGCTCGTTTTCAGAACGTTCGATATAATTATATGTTTAGATATTATATATTGTTCGTGTCACACACGCAGACAAATGTGTGTGTGTGTATATATATAAAAAAAGAGAAGAGAAAATAGAAAACAAGGAAAAGAAGAAAAAATATGGAAACTATGCCCGCTTGAATTCGCTTCGACCGATAACACCATTTTCAGCGACGTCACGCTAAATTTCATCAACGAAATTCGTGCACGCTAACTTTTAAATGATCGCACAACGAGAAGTATATGTATTTATATATACTTAGGAATATCCGAGTAGTTCGATGTACGTTTGATGACGTCACGCTTCAGAGCACACATACACACAAAGAGCGAGACACACGCGTTATATGTATACACCGAAAGCCACGAAACGCACAAATTTTGTGTTGCGTCGTTCGATTTTCCTTCGTATTTTTACGTATCAACGAACGAAACGTGTACGTGTATATGTGTACTGGGGGGAGGAGGGGAGAGGTTTGTTAATAAACAAACATACAAACAAACAAACAAACAAACAAACAAACAAGCAAACATGGAAACGTTTTGTTCGTTATATTCAATCAATACGTGTCATAACTATATACGATCCCGTTTGAGCTATTTCTAATCCAATTGATGAAATTGCAGCATCAGCACTGGTCGAACCATCACGTGGACTCTTTGGACAGTGGCAGTGGTTTAGGTTGGCCAAGACCGACAAGGCCACGTGTCAATAGTGCCATCGACGTCGCTGGCTTCCTTTCACAGGTTAGTAATCGCATCAAAACGATTGATCCAACGATCTTCGACCGAATCTGGATTACTCGAGAATTAATCTTTTCAGAGCTAACATTTTCGCAAAGTTTTCATTACATTTATCGCGTGCATGTTATTTATACTATAGTACTAACATGGTAATGCTTCTTTTGTCTTTTTTAAATGTATGAAAATAATACATACATACGTAAGTAAAAATATCCAATTTACTCTACTTTTTGTTGATCGATTCTCTTCTATAAGATAATATCTATTGTACGTACTTTCGTCGAAGATCTCCCATATGTACGTACATGCATGCATGTAAGTACAACATATTACTTGATAACTCTACGCAAGGTGTTTCTGTAGTTTACACTTTTAGAAATTTAGGCGATATCGCTTATCGATCGGTAGGTTAGCGGTATTAAACATTCTAGGTCAATCTCGAATAATTGCAAATCGTATTATTATTAATCGAATTATTCGATACAAGTCTCGTCCCTTCCAATTTACGAACGTGATTTTCGTTTCTTCGTACTTGGAGAGATCGATAAATATACATATACGTGTATACATATATATATATATATTATGTATACGAATGTCTTGGTCTATTTTCTAATTTTTTTTCTTCATCTTTATTATTATCGTTATAACAGATTAGAATCGTTCTCATCGATAACGCAAA
The DNA here is from genome assembly GCF_014466175.1 of Vespula pensylvanica. NCBI lineage: Eukaryota > Metazoa > Arthropoda > Insecta > Hymenoptera > Vespidae > Vespula > Vespula pensylvanica. The sequence goes on from NC_057698.1 coordinate 431,474, forward strand.
TGGATTTGATGATATCGCGTGGCAAAATTTCGAAAAGCGCTACCGCAAAGTGTTTGCAAAGAGACGACTATGTTTTCTAGTGCGACAGTTATTTAAATAAATGATAGATACGAAGGAGACCATCGCGTAAAAGGAATACCTCAAAGTCGAACGTCAAAGTTCAAGGTAGTCGCTATTGAGGTAAAGTTCGTCGCGTCTGATCGATACTTTGTCGGCTTACTTTGTAAAAGTAAAAAAAAAAAAAAAAGAAAAAAGAAAAGAGAAAAAAGAAAAAACAAAGCTCGATTAGACGAGCAACCATACGCGACATACTTTAATAAAATGTCCAACTTTTCGAGTTTTTTTTTATCCACGTTCGAAAAATCCAAATTGATTTCTTCTTTCTAAAAAGAGTAACTTGTAGTATCTACTAATTAGTATGTTAATACTAGAATATAACTATTATATGTAGTTATATTAGTAACACTTACATCGGTATACTAATAAAAAATAAGATTAATCGATACTTATAGAGGAGTGTATAAACCTTCGGGATCATAGAAGTAGTATTATAACTTTTTTTTTTTTTTTTCCTTAAAATCGCTTGAAGAAAATTTATGAAACATCCTTTGACGATGAGAAAGTCATTGATATTTTTTCTCCCACTTTTTATTTTGATAAGGAATTCCTCCGACGACATGGGTCCACGTCAAAGTTATGTCGAAAGGTTCGCAGTGCAGATAATTTGCCATTGGCCTCGGCGAATCGCCAAGCTCATCAACGAAGAAGTTCAAGAAGCGAGGGAAACGAAGGAGATCGAGAATCTTTTTTGAAACCTAGTCAAGAAGATCAAGAAAGATATGAAATTGCGAGCCCAAAAAGGCAAGGCAGTCCTGAAAGTGGTTCCAAAGATCTCACCGAGACGTCTTTGTTAGACTCGAATTATCAACAACCATCGTCGAGGTAAAACGTTTCATATTCATTTTTATTATTTTATTTTCTATTTCAAAAATCATTTCCGATCGTGTAGAAGCTCTTACGAACATTTCATTTAAAGTCTCGATAAACGTTTTTCCATGCAATTTATATATATATTTCTTCTTTTTGTTTCTTGTTGTTTTCTGCATAAAAAATATCTTAAATATTGTATGATAAATTCTACTCGATTTCCGATAAATGCAATATTTTTTCTTTCCAATTTCCAAAGTTATTAACGATTCATCCATAAGGGACATTTAGTTTAGATTTCAATCAACGCGTCTCGATGTTTTCTTTATATATGTATATATATACACACACACATAAAAGAAATAAAAATATTACACGATATTATAATTCCAATCGAGTTCTGACAGATTCAATATTCTCACGAAAAAAATTCGATAGAAAAATTGTTCGTTGGTGAAAGTTGGGAAACGAATTTCTTTGTGATAATTTATCGTTTTTTTCGATGTTTGATTCGATGAATAATCGTTTACGGATACAATGCTCTTATTTTTAATGCACCGTTATTAGAATTTCTCTACGATTTATATATTCGTTTAGATCTACAGATTTAATGAGTTCAATTTTAGAATATTACAACGATTTTTCTCGTGTCGATTTCACGTCATCACTTTATATATATGTGTGTGTGTGTGTGTGTGTGTGTGTAAAATTCATTAAAACTTCATTGCTTACATCAAAGATAATTTTTGCGAACACGATTAATCGCTAGAAACCAAGAGCACGTTTATAAGAAAGTTACGAACGATTACTTTTTGATATTCACCATGTAGATTTTTGTGAATGAGAAGAAATTAAAAATAAAAATATGATTTTCAGGGACTCGCCGGTACCACCGCCGACGACAACATCATTGGTAGCAAAACGATTCAGTGGTTGGCGCGTACCAGGAAGTCACGAATACGTCAAATGTCCTATTCAACAGCCGGTCTCGATGGACGAACGGTATAACAAAGGAATAAGAAAACTAAAGACATTTTCGTAAACTGAAAACTAATTTTAACGCATTCAATTTCTATAAAAAAAAAAAAAAAGGCTAAATTTGTAGTTATCAGCTTGCGATATCAAAAATTCATATCGATCGGATCTTCGAGGAATATAAAAGCAAAAAAGAAAAACAAAATAAATATGAATCGCAGGTGTTATCGACGATCGTGCGAGCCAGAAAGCGGTCTTTTGTCGAGGCATCATCATCATCGGCATCACCATCACCATCGTCTCGATGGCGAACACTATTCAAAGAGTTACGATTATACCAGACGTACTCCAGAATCTAGCATAGACGTGAAACATTTTGGACTGCCGATTTTGAGCGTGAGCGAGCCCAGCCCACCGGATGAGGATGGTCGAGTCGACGATTATTTGTAGGACTTGCTTGCCGAGGATTTCCTCAAGGAACTCCTCGTATGATACCACCATTTCTTTCTATTTCTCTCTCTTTCTTCGTGTCTCTTTCTATATACCTTAAATGAGCAACCTGTTATTACACGCGTAGCCACAAATAATATCGTTTGAAATGATACATGGCTGTAAGTAAATATGTATCGATGCGAATATAATTTCACGCGATATAATGAAAAAAATAAGGGGTTATAAAATTAAAAAAAAAGTATTCCAACTAATTCGATTATATTGAATGAAGTAAAAATTATAGGTATTAGAAGAAACGTTTAAACAGAAGAAATATTTATAACAATTTCTTCGAAATAATCTACGATCTAATTAACGATATCTAATAACAAGGCTGCTCGTCTCTATATTATATGTATATTTCTCTTGATTTCTTCATTACTGAAAACACGACCGTGTTTTTCCTGATCAAATTTAACGTTCTCGCTTTGAAGATAAAAAAGAATCGATTTTTCCTAAGAAATGATAACGAAGTATACGATCGATTCGTCTTGATTAGGATTTGAAGAACGTTGGGTTGATCTGTCTGATGAACCGTTCGTGTCTGTTTGAGATACCATAAGTAATTAGAACAAATATTCAAGACAAACTTGACACCGTGTTTTCATCATCGTGGAAAAAACAAGAAAGAATATATATAATATATATATATATATATATATATATATATATATATTATACAAAAAATTAATATATAATTATAAAACTTCAAAAAAAGAAGCCGAGATAGTACTTCTCGTAATTCATTCGAATTTAACTAAAAAATAATTTTGTCCACGAGGAGAAAACACCATAACAGTTTTTCGATTAAAAAAAAAAAAGTAGTATCGCACGACAACGACGACGGACGAAATGTCCAATCGCATCGCTTTCATTCGAAGATAAAAAAATGAATTTTATTCTTCGGAAATAAAAAAAAGAGAGAAGAAATGTGGGAAGAGAGTCTCATTTCCGCGAGATGATAATTAAGGGACCATGATCGGTCGAATCGAATTGTACACATATTAACTTATAGACGTATCGTACTACGATTAAAATATATATCACTTCGAGATATGATATCGAGAAAAAGAAGAAAAAAAAACATAAGAAATATAAAGGAATGTTACGACAATTCTCCAATCTGAAATCTTGTATGTTAATATATAAGGAAAAGTACATAATACGTATATACATATGTACAAGATGAATCGTGAAACGTGAATATCTTAACTTATTTTATTATTAATTTAATATGTTTTTGTATCACCATTGAGAAAAATCGAAATTTGAGAGAGAGAGAGACGAGGATTTATAAGACATTTATTTTCAATAACTTATGAAGAATTGTTGGGAAATTAATTTTAATAAATTCATATTCCCTCCCTCTCTCTCTCTTTCTTGTAAAATTTGTTAATTATTTTATTTGAAAAATTTACTCGAAGGACAATTTATAAATCATTGATTGAAATGAGTCATGAAATTATTTAGAAAATTTATTTAAATATTTCCCTATCTTGACACTCAAAAAACGTTGTCTCAGTAATTCGATATGACAAATTAATTTTCAAAGAATAAAATCTCGATCGATCGATCATCGATCAAATGGTCACGTGACACGACTCACTCGTTTGTTTGTATACACACGAATACGACAAGTACATTTGTATATGTGTTATATATATGCGTATGATCTTGCAAAATAACGAGAAGCGTGTGCTAAAAGCTTCGTCGCGACATGTCCTTGGATTCCTTGATTGCAAATCGATCGCGACGACTTATCAGAATTCGTTATTACGTTGGAACGACGCGAGGATACTATCGAACGCTATGGTGCGTGCGCGCACGTGTGTGTGTGTGTGTGTGTGTGTGTGTGTGCGTGCGTGCGTGCGTGCGTGCGTGATGTGTATCTGTGTCCTACGTACGCGCGATATATTCGTTTCATTGCAATGAAAAAAAAGACGAGATAATTGATTTCCTTTTTAACGAATAACAAAAAGCTGCCTCGGCATAATTCGCACATGCATTTTTCATATTTAAAAATCATATCTTACTATCTGCAAGACGACGTTTATCCTCGACCAAAAAATGATCTAATCGCTTTTCGATCGTGCCCTTGAAACATTTTTTATTCGAGTTGAACGATGTAAAAATATCACATTTTTAATTAATTTAATCGTTGACATACGTGTGTCTGTGTGTATATATATATATATATAATTTTCGATTTGATCTTTTTGTTCAAGAACCAAGCTGATAAAAGAAAAGGATAAAATTTTGTAGAAACTTTCCAACAAATGATCGTATCATAATTATAATTGTCTTTCCAGACAATTAAGCGATACGTAAGAACGATAAAGAAAAATCGAAAGAAGGCGGGAAAGTACGTACGCGTATCGATTTCTTTGTAAAAAAAATATCCGCAAGTGCGTTTCATCGTTTAAACGAGTCAATTACGTCCATATCCTTTGCATAGAACATAGCATTAGGATTATTGTAGGTAACATTTCTAATCGTAGCTCTCTATATATATATGTATATTAGTAAATTAAATTAAATAAGAAAAATGGTCCTAACTTTCCTAGCTTCTTGAAAGGATTTCGAAAGTTTCTTCAAAATTGTTCTCTCATTTCTATTTATTAAAAGATCAGTGATTAGAGATATGAATTAGTTTTAAATTGGAAGTATAAATAAATACGTGATTATACCGTGGGGACCAATGAAGAAAACGATTGAACGTCCATTACTAACATCGATATTTACTTGTAATAAAAAGTAAAACAAAAAAAACACGAAAGAATAGGTCCCCTTTTTATGGATCCTTTTCAACGAAGCCCGCGAAATAAAAAACGAATTGTAATTATCCTAAATATGTCTGAAACATTCTTTCTATGATATTAACTGCAAGAAACGAAACAGGATTAAATTCTATTTAAGAACGATTGGCAAACATTTGTTTCGAGAGAACTCGATCGATTTCGAATAATGATAATAACATCACGAGCTTTTCGCCTAATCTTAATCGTTGCACGTACGCACGTATTCGTTTATGTGTAAATATCATCCCTATATAAGAAACATTCTTTTTATAAATGATTTAACGGGAAAGAAATCGAGACAGTGCTTCTCAACGAGCAATTTATTCTGACATTACGTTGCTCTAATAACTAGTTGATATATCGAATATCATATTCCCTTCCACGTGTATTCTATTACCCATATATCCGATATGACATTGCATAGCATTTATAAAGATAAATCGATAGTATAACCTTAACTCGAACCATCGAGAGTTCTCGTACACGTTATTCTCGTTATTTCGCTCATTGATCCATTATAATATGTAGATAGATTTAAGACGATTCGAACGTTCCTTCGGACCATCGGTGTAATTCATTATCAACGACCAAATTAGAATATTTTCTTCTATTTTTCTTTTTCTCTATTTCTCTCCTTCAATGACACAGTTACCTCATACAATTCCCCTTATTAAATATACAGGGTAATTCGCTGATGTTTACGAGAAATTATTTCATTGATAAAATTTCAATTGTATTCTAAAGAAATTTTCTTTTTGGTTTCACTTTTATCGGATTGTGCGAATAAAGTTGAGAACCATCGATAACTTCATTCATTTGATTTCATTGATAAAAAAAATCTCGATCGAAAATAACATATGTTTATCTACGTACGATAATCGATATCAATGATCGTATTTCCAGCTGATAAGTTATGCCGAAATTCAATGGCTTCTCAATTCGCATAGTTTCATTGATAAAAATTACTTAAAAATCTCGATTCGAAACAATATGCGTTTATTTCCGTACGATCTTCGATAATCGATATCAATCGATAATAGGTTATGTTCGATACAGCGATACACATGGATGCACGTGTACGAATCCTTGATGGATTATATAAAGTATACAAATTAAAAACATATTTCTATATAACTTTTGACGAATTACCCTGTATATATATATATATATATATATATATATATATATATATATATACACATATAATATACATGTAAGTCTGTTAACGAAATGTATGTACACATCCAGAACCAGCGGTGCATTACCGCCTTAGATGTAATTTAAAAACGCGCTTAGCTGCAAATAGTTTACGGTAAATTTAAACGTAAATCATATAATTGTGTGTACGTATGTATATATGTGTGTGTACGTATGTCTGTGTTAAGCGATCAAGCAACGACATCGTAGAAAAGGTTATCGTTTTTCAAATATTATTTATAATATATTTTAATCAACAAATTTTTCATTCTTTTCTACACTTATTTAAAAATTTATTAATTTCGAGTAAGTCAAGATAAACAAATATCAGCGTTATTACTTAAACACCAAAGTTTCTAAACTATATCGAAAGTCAAAGATGTTATTATTATTGATATTATTTTATTATCCTTTGAAACGTACAGACGAAATGTGAAATGTGCGTGTAATACGTCCAAAGAGATTTTGTGCAACGAAATTAGTCACTTACGAAGATGAGAAGTTGTTTCATTGAAGATATTGGCATTTGCATTGTCTTACCTCAAGTCTGCTATGAATATGGTAGTATGAAAAATATTCGTTTCAATGCAATATATATTTTACTGGTCATGGATTAAGATCATTATGAAAAAAAAAATAACAAAAGAAAGATAATAGAAAACAGAATTATAGCTTTAAGCAATGAGACCAAAATAAGTAACGATGAAACCTTATTCTCTTATATGGAAAGGCAATCTTACGACAGTCGATTTAAGAGCGATTTTACAAAAAGAAGAAATAATAATAATAATAATAATAATAACTAATTTTATAATATTATTTTTGTCTCCTGTATATAAATAAGTGTCACTAACTCAGAAATATTATAATAATACTGATCTATAAAATATATTGATGCTATATCATTCAGTCAATTTAATCGATTGTTGGTTATTACTTATTAATATTATTTATGAGTTTTTAGGTTATGTTAACTCAATGCATGACATTAAATCGTAGCATTATTGGTAAGTATGATTATTATACGAATTTTGTTGAAATTAATTAATATCGAATCTTAATATCGTACAAAAAATTAATGTCATTGTTACTTCATCAAAAGAATCGTTAAAAATTGGAAACTATTGAAATAATAGACGTTAGTTTGCTTTTTCTCATATCTTTCATATATTTTTTTTTTGTTTCGAACATTAGGTATACAGTAATTAGCAGATTATTAATGCTTTTTACAACAGAGATTATTGTGAGAAATTAGATTAATAAAATTAAGACTAATTGAAATTTTTTCAGTTAATCGTTAAGTTTGTACCAGTTCATGATTTTGTACATATATTAAATTAGCATGTTGAGACGAAATGTTACATATATGTAACAACCAACATGTAATTTATTTTGTCCCATTTCACACACTGTTCTTTATAAAGTATCATATAAATCTGGACAAGGTGTATCTCCTTTTTATCGTATTTGTCACATATATCTATCATATATATACACACATACAAATATATATATATATATATATATATATATATATATATATATATACATACATACATATACATACATATATATATAAATATATGAATATGATTTATTATCTATTTTTTATTAGTATAATATTGCATTAGAACTCTTTTGACTGAGTCTGTTTACAGTTTCTATATCTGATCAAAGACATACACATATGCAAATTCACACAATACAGAGATCAAATATATAAAAACGAGTATTGCTGTTAGTATGGACAAAGATCACATATCACATAAATATCTACAAAACCACGCACTTTGTAATTGAAAACTAGTATAATGTACTTTATAGTTGAAAATTAATTTTAGCAACAGTATTGCTATCGATACAAGTAAATTAGATTTTCCTGTTAGAGATAGAAATACATAATAATTCCTACGTCTTCAAATATGTCAGAGAACAAAATCTATTTAAGTTATATTCGGTATTTAGAGGGATGAAATTATTTTAGAAGACATACCATTAAATATTATTAAGAATTAATGAAAATTAATATTGATTGTAGTCAGTGTACAGATAATCACATGCTACAATAAAGTTTCTTTAGTATATTGATATTATTTTTAAGTAATTATACAGACTCAGTGTATCTTCAAACATTTCTTCATTATAGCAATAAAAAAAAATTCATTTTTACAAGTTATCTAACTGAATGTTCAACCTCAAGACATGACTTAATTACTTACTCTATGGACAAGAAGTTGGTGTTCAATGTTTATCTAATCGTAATTTAAACACGCTTTGTTCTCTGTGTACTTTAGAATTGCACATATAAATCATTTTCAGTAAATATTATACATTTCTTCACAGCCTTCTTACGAAAGTTTAATGTGAAAGATAATTTTATACTGCACTTCTTGTACATATTCAACAATCCACATCGATTAAAATTCTACTTTTACAAAAAAGATCTGCACTTAAAAAATAGCTCTATTTACATTAATCATATGTTTATATATCATTTTGCTAATTATTCATTAATATATGTATGTATGTATGTATGTATGTATGATGTGTATATATATGCATATGTATGTATATAATACACACATACACACACACATGCGTGCAAAATTTTATATACATTAATAGAATGTACATACATACAATTAAAGATTGCATTGTCATATCTATGAATCGTTATTCAAGAAATTTTGCTCTTTTTTCTTATATATGATTTATATGTGTAACATTGACCAATTGCTATATGTTTTGTTTAATGTCTTTGCTCGCCACATGATTATTATCATTACTATTATTGCACAAACTTTCATCGTCCAAAGTCAAATCCAATTTAGTATCTCCAAATTGATTATCCGATATATTTTTAACTTCCGAAGTGTTATCATTAATTTCTAAATCAATATTTATAGATTGACTTTGGGATTCTGCGTTATGTTGGTTATTCTGAAAATATGTGTCAACCAAAGACACGCTTTTGCTAATCTCTTTAGAATAAGGAATAGTTGAAGATCTGTTTAAAACGTCCACTTTATTAGAAGTCGTAGAGTCATCCAATTTTTGCATTAATTCAGCCCATGGATCTTCTAAGATAGAATTAATGTCAATATACCTTGATATGTCAATTTGCCTATGACCATCCTTTTGCATACTCTACAAAATATATGATAATTCAAGAAATTAGTTGGGATCTTACAGAAATCAAAATTATAAAATACATCGTGCGTAATATTTATGTACCTTATTTTGTCCATGAAATTGCATACCAGTATGCTTATAAGGAGAGTATGAATTATTGAAATGCGGTTTTGTGTTCGCAAAGTGGTTTCCTCTATAATCATTAAACAACCAACTACCTGAATTGCGGTGATTTCGACCAATCCCAGAACCATATCTGTTACCACTGTGTCTTCTTTGATCCGGTGTACTACTGTTCAAGGGAATAAAGTCGTTATCGCCACGATTCAGCTCTACACCGTTGTAAGAATAACACCCACGCTTGTACGCAACAAAACCACAATTTGTCCTTCTCGTATCAACGTAGGACTTCCACTCGTGATTATTCTGATTTCTACTACCGCCCGGCATATTTAACGGTGATTTCCTCATTATTAAATTTCTAATACACTACACTTTTCCTTTGCAAAATCAACGGATGTTTATAACCCAAGCGTCAACCAACGAGTGACATCAAATGACGCCATGTCAGCTTGTTGTTCCATAGAAAACAAAAAATCAGATGCATCCTTAAGCATTATCGGAAGTATATCCGTCAGTAACTTTTATATAGAAATACGAATAATGTTTCATTTATATATTACATACATAGTTTGAAAAAAATATAATTAAAATAATATATAATTTGATATTACACATATATATATATATTATTTCCTAAACGAATGAAAAAATGTTTTATTTTTTTATTAACAAACCCAAAAGTCCAACATCTAAAGTATTCAAAGTTAATGATCGTAGGATATAAAATGGCGTCGTGCGGTATTTATCATATGGATGTACTTTGTATCATTGTAGCTTTTACATTGTATCTTCTATGAATGTACATATTTTAATATCATATTAATAATTCATTAATAATTAATTATTAGATGTTAATTATTATATCGTCAGCATACATAAGTAAAAAAATCGAATTGCATTTATGCTTGTCGTTCTCTGATTTCTGATTGGTTGGCGTACATAAGAAGAAGCGAATCACAATTCGATTTTTTATCTCTTATATCAATTGCATGTAATGTTTGAAATCTTTGCATTCTAATCAAAAACTTGTGATAAAAAATGCCAGTACATATATATATATATATATATATATATATATATATACACATGATTGGTCATAGTACATAATGAAAGAGCCATATGTGACATTAAATTATTAGGTATGTGAACACGCACCTTTATCTATAGAAAATTCTCTGACATTTATCAATTATTTTTATTCCGTGTTTTATCTGTCGATCTTCTTTTTTGTTTTCTGTTTTTTTTTTAAATTCCCTATCCTTCCCCTAAATACTTTTGTGCATCCAACATTTGCTTCTAGCGTTCACTAAAACTTTTTTTTGGGTATCTGTTGTATAATATTTTATTTGTGGAACTTTTATATCTTTAATACTTAATGTGACTATGAATATTTAAAATAAAAAAAGAAAAGTCACTAATTAGATATTTATATTCGTAACAGATATTTATATTCGTATTTTTTATGCAAGTAATCTTTTTAAATGTCAAAATATTTATTTTTGATCAACGTTAATATTTTCTTTTAAATATTAGTTATTAATCGTTATAAATTCGAATATTATAAAATCAAAAATGCAGAAAATAATTTCTTCTTCGTTTGTAAGTATTTTATTTGATAATACGATATATGAAATATATAGGTAATTTACATTTTAATTAAAGGTACATGGCAGAATATGTAATACTATTTCAATGATGTTACGTGCACAATTAACAACATTGAAATTAAATAAACAAGAACTTCCTAAACAGCCAATTCCAGATTTAAAAAAAACTGCGGAACGATATTTGACGTACGTTCGTATTATTCTTTATTATTATTTTAATATTTTTTACTCGAATAAAAAGAAATATGAATATATATTTTAAATGTAAAGATATAATTATTCTTTCAGATCTGTAAAACCATTATTGAGTGAAAATGAATATTGTAATACAAAAAGAATTGTTGAGGAATTTATTTCTGAAAGTGGTCCTGGACCTTTTTTACAATCAAAATTATTAGAAAGATATCATAATACCGATAATTGGGTAAAAAATAAAGGTTTTCTTCGACTATGTTAAAATTAATTTAATTATTCTTAAGATTTTTTATTTATTTACAGATGAATAACTGGTGGATAGAAGCAGCATACTTAGGTTATAGAGTTCCTCTTATCATGAATTCTAATCCTGCTGTTGTTGGTCCACCTTTAAAATTTTGTCATAAAGAAGATATATATATAACTGCAGCACATATTATTAAAGCTATTTGTGATTATAATGATATGTTGAAAAGGTAAATTGTATCTAAGATTTATTTTACACGTTAAAAAAAGATGAACATAGAAAATTAGTCAAGAATTATATAATTCTGCTTAGTGGTAAAATAAAACAAGAAATGATTAAAAATGAACCACTAGATATGCAACAATATGGAATGATTCTTGGAACGTATCGTCGACCTGCACCAAAATGTGATCAACTACTACACACTGATGATTCGAAACACGTTATAATAATGAGTAATAATAATGTAAAGTATATTCAACATGTTTATATTATATACAATATTTTTTATATATTAACATTGGTATCTAGATTTTTATTTTCATAGTTCTTTAAACTTGATGTTATTAAAAATTCTTGTGTTTTAAATGAAAGTCAAATTGCTGGTGCAATCAAAGATATTGTCAGTCGTTCCCAAACAAAAGGGATGCCTATTGGTATTTTAACAGGAAATGACAGAGAAACATGGGCAGAATGTTACTGCGTACTTAAAGGTATTCACAAACTTTTCAATTATAATTGTGTTATACTTCTTTTATGAACACATTTATGAATATCTTATGAAATATGAAATATGTATTTTTTTTAAATATAATCTTTAAATACGTGCATGTACGCGTTGTAGTATTGTGTGTTAGTATCTTGTCATTTTTAGAACAAGGAAATAATAGGAAAATAATAGAAGATATTGAGCAATCAATGTTCATATTATGTCTGGATAAAGAAATGCCTAAAGAAATTTTTGGAAACAGAAATAATGCTTCTGTTAGAGCTCTACAATCCTTAAGCGGTTATAACAGTGATTTAAATGCAGGAAACAGATGGCATGATAAGACTATACAGGTAATGTTAAACGTTAACAAAGTTTATATGTCAATTATTATAATAATCTAAGATACAAAAGTAATTATAGTCTTTTGTAGATGTTCCTTATATATGAGACTTTGATAAAATTAATTTACAAAAATTGTATTTAACAGTACTTTGTTTCTACGGACGGTTTTCTGGGATTGGAAATGGAGCACAGTCCATGCGAAGGTGTCCCGGTTGCTGTGTTACATGACCATATTGTAAAATATATGTAAATATAAAAACATGAAAACATATGTATAAAGCATCACAATGTGAAGTAGGTTGCTCCCTTAATACATATTTATCTGTATTTGTATTATTTCTATTTTAGCACATCAAAATTAAATGATGTAAAATGTGACAAATTCGATAACTTCCCAAGAGCAGAATGTTTAAAATTTGAAACCAATGACATAATAGATTGTGCTATTCAAAATGCTACCTGCATTGTGGATAGGTTTGTTATATTTTTTTGTATATAAAACACATGTGCTTTTAACACGTTTGCTGCGAAAAACGTTAATTGACAAAATTGCTTTATGTTGTTATTTTATGTTACGCCGTTCGGCCTTATCAATTATGACAAGTAAATTAAAAAATATAAAGTACATCTAACGTTTTTCCTTTTCTTTTTTTAAAGCAACGAATGTGTTAATTTGGATAATATACGAAAATATTCTTATTTGTAGTATCTCACAAAATGTTCATATGGATTGCTTTACATTTAATGAGTTTGGAAGTAAAGAGATAAAGAAATATAAGACAAGTCCTGATAGCTTCATTCAAATTGCCATGCAAGTTACTTATTACAAAGTTCGCAATGAACCACCAAATCATTATGAAAGCGCTGGATTAAGAAGATTTAAAAATGCAAGGACAGAATGTATCAGATCGACTAGCACCGAATCTGTATCATTTGCAAAAGCCATGAGTAAAGATGGATGTACGGATGAAAAACAATTAAAAGAAATGATGTTTACAGCCATAAACAAACATAAAACGACTGCAACCGAGGTCATTATTAGATAACAGATGAATATATCGATTAGTGAAAAATTATTTCAAAGTACTCGATGCTTTAATGAAGTCTTCTATTAACAAATTATTTAAAGATATAAAATTTATTTTTCTGTTCAGGCTTCATTAGGACAAGGTGTCGATAGGCACTTATTTGGTTTAAAAATGATAGCTTCTATCGAATCAATGTGTCTTCCAGAATTATATAAGGATGTTGCATATATTAAAAGTACATACTATGATTTAACAACGAGTCAAGTAAGAAGTAAACATAGTTATTCCGAATAAATATGTTTACATTTGTAGATACAAGTTTTGATGTAATTATCTAATTAACAGGTACCTTTTAAAACATCGTCATTTATGTGTTATGGTCCGGTTGTACCAGAAGGTTACGGTTGTTGTTATAATCCTCGAGAGAACGATATTCTCTTTGGTTGCTCTTCCTTCAAATCCAGTACAAAACCAGATGCAACACAATTTGCCAACACTTTAAAGGAAACTTTGTGTCGGATGAGAAATTTATGTAATGTTTGATTGAATATATATTATTTAATAGTATAAATATATATTATAATTATTTCATTTGTTAACTTGGATAGATTATCCATACGCTATATTGTTTTCATAATTTATATATAAACAATAAAATTCTCAATTTCCAAACATAATGTACAAAATACTTAATATCTATTTGATTTCTTTCTTTGTGGGAAAAAAAAAAGAGGAATCGTCGAAAAAAAAGGAAACAATGTTCCCAGTGCGATTTATCAAAGTGAATTCTCATCTTTGTACAATTTTTCCATGAATTTGTCTTTATTTTTGATAACATACAATATAAAATATTACAAAATTAATTCAGTTTTGATGAAAATATATATATTCTATCATCGTTGTCTACCCGTAATATTCCACATGACATTGTACTTCTTATGGATGTGTTTATACAATATTCATATAAATAAAAATAATCTATACCGTACAATGAAAATTTTTGACTGCGTCCATATTTATATATTCCCCTCTGTTTAACCGATCGAATTTTAAAAATAATTTAGCATGTAATCATGTAACGTATTACAATCAGAAATATTATCAATTCGAATAAAGAAAGCAATCGTATATATAATACTTCAAGAAAATTAATGTAATAATACCCATAATTCCACGATTTTCCAAGATCAATAGTACTTATATTTCCACCATCTTGCTGAATTTCTCCTTCCATGTATGCCTTTAAAACGGACATATTACGTCAGCACATTACCCATATATACGCTAGTATGTAAAGCCAAACGAAAGTAACCGACAATCAGTGGACGACAATAAGTGTGGAAAAAAATGAAATGGAAAAAATTAAGGAAGTAACATCGAGAAGTCTCGTTCTTTTGTTCCATGATGTTAAATCTTCTCCTATATAATACGGTATATAATGTATATACAAGTATCCATAGCCTATATACCATATCTACGGCCATTTGTAAAAAGTGATCAGCAACGTACAATACTTGTCAGACATCTTCTCTTGTTTAGGGCGTGTACTGCATCGTATAAGAAAAAAAATTTCAAGTTCTTATTAGTTCTTAAAAACGTTAAAACGTTCAAGTAAAAGTTACATTTCTCAATTTCGATAGCATCACATTCAATAATTTTTATTCAGTAAAGATGGGCAAAACGGCAGTAATGATTTTACAAGAGTTAGGAGTGAAAGAGGGCTTCTTACCAGTTTATACCTTGATTCGTTCACAAACTGGTAAGCACATAAATATATTTACTTTTGAAGTAAGATATAAAGATTTCTCAGCAACTGGACAAGCATTGACTAAAAAAGATGCGAAGCAGAAAGCAGCTCAAAATATGTTAACATTATTGGAAGACCCAAATGATACTTCTAAAGCAAAACCATCATTATCATCAAACAACATTTATCCTGGTACTTCATCAGGACAAGCTTTACTAGATTCAACATTAACGCATGAAGACCTTAAAAATTATGTTGGATCTTTGCAAGTATGACTCATTTAAATTATTATTTTTTCTCTATTTAATTTTGTGAATATATATATATATATATATATATATATATATATATATATAATACATATATAATAGAATATATATGATTTCATCATCATTCTCTATACAGTTTACTATCTATTTTTTATAAATACTTTTTGTCTATAATATGAACATAATAAAATTTTCTGGTTTTTTAGCAATACTGTATAGAAAATAAATTAATGCAGGCAGATTATCAAGTTACTAATATAACTGGCCAAGCACATGAACAAGTGTTCACTATGTCCTGTACAGTAGGGTCAACAACTGAAGAAGCAACAGGAACTACAAAAAAACAAGTCAAACAAAGAGTATCAAAAAAGATATTAGAACGTCTTAAAAATACTAATAATCCCTCAGTTGATAACAAAGATGAATGCGGATCTTCTAATCCTTTTAAAGACTCTGACGATTTGTCTGAAGAAGGCAAAGATGTTTTTGACAAGTTAAGTTTACAATTACATAATTGTGAACTAAACGAAACCGAATCTCAAGCAAATAAGAAAGAGAAATTTCTAGATGCAAATGTCGAGAGGTACCTAGAACCACAACTTAGAAAGGATGTTACTGATTTCCAAACTCGTCATTCGTTCTTCAAACAATACGTTTACAATACTGTCTGTAATTGTAGTGAGGAAAAATTAATTGAAATATTTAATACTGTCAAGAGCTTTAAGAGTAGTTTTATGGATATAGACAAATATGACTTCATAAAAGTAGCTTCTCTGGAACAGGAGATTTTAACGTATATTGAAAAGAAAATGAAATTATCCATAGAAAAAAAGATTATACGTTGCAAAAACCCATTGCTAAAGATAACTGCTTTTAAAATTAGTACTCCTCTAGCTATAATTCAATTTGGAGCACATAACAATTCGTTGGTTGCAGGAGCAATAGCTCTAGTTAATATTCTTGACACGATTATAACATACTTGGGGTAAATATAAATGTCTAATTTCTTATAGTTGTTCTTACAATTTTACGTTATGAG
>NC_057698.1:448403-659344 GCF_014466175.1 Vespula pensylvanica
AATTATAGGTAAGTTTATATTATTATTCTAATTCAGTGTCATAATTGTAATGTCGTTTAATTACTACAAGCAAATTAATTATTCGTGAAATTATATTTATTAAGTGGAAAATTAAATAGCAAGGAAAAAAATAGTTATTTCTATTCTTTTCTCCATAAAGGTATCTTCCCTATTCCTGATACAGAAAAAATAGAACCTGCACCTAATGCTTTGCCTCTTACAATTATCTGTGAGAATATTCGTGATCCAGCTAATTTAGGTTCTATAATTCGTATTGCTGCTGGTGTTGGATGTGAGAAACTAATTTTATTAAAAGGTATATTATATATAGTATTTTTGGAAACCAATGTACATCTACTATAGAGAAAAATGGAAGTCATAGTTTCAAATATATTTTTTCAGGATGTGTGGATTTATGGGATATGAAAGTATTGAGAAGTGCAGTTGGTGCTCATTTCAGATTACCAATATACCAATCAACTTCTAATGATCTTTCATCATTCATATCCGATGGAATGAATGTTTTTGTTACGGATAACAATACAATACATAATACAAACAAGGTTTTCAATAACTTTAATTCAGAGACTAAGTATTCCATTTCTAAGATTTATGAAAATTTTGATCTTCAGAATATGGAATTTCCAAAGTCTGATGAAACTTTAAAACAATCTGAAATGAAGAAAATTATAAGGACATTAAAATCTCTGCTTCCAATTCTTCCATATTACGCTGTTGATTATTGTACGAACGAAATCGCACTTGTAATAAGTGGTGAAACGGAAGGATTGAGCTTAGAAACGCTTAAATTTCTGTGGGAAAAACGAGCCGTACGTGTGAATGTACCTTTATTAAACAATGTTGAAAGTTTAAATGTCGGTGCGGCAATTGCTATAATATCGTTTGAAATTCAACGACAGATTGTATTTAAGCAAAGAGAATAAAATAATAATTTCTATTACGATCAATACCGTATAATTAACTGTATATACGAAACCAAGATTATTTCATTTTACTTTATTGATTTCGCATGCGCCGTGTCGGATATATATATATATACACATATGTACATTCATATATGGACACACATACGTCATATATGACATATGCACATAGTACATATATGTATATATACACCTATGTATACATATATACCTTCGTTCATTGACCTATCAAATTTACGCGTCGGATCGATGTTTCCCTAAAGTCACAAAAGACTCTATACACGCGTTCACGATTTTAGAATGTTTCTAGATCTAGGGAAAAATTTCGTTGACATTGGCGAAACATGTATTCGTATGGCACTTCACCCCTTTCTCCTCTCGTTTCGTTATATTCATGTGCATAATATTGATTCCCGAGTTTTCAGAAGTGGGTGGGGGCGCCGGTTTTCGCGAGAAGAAGGACAAGCAAGCCATTGCCTTCCGTCCTTTGTGCATCGTATCGCGGAAACGTGAAGTGCGCGCGCATATTCTGTGTGCAACGCGTGCGTGCATGCAGAGATCGTTGAATGAAAGAGCGAACAACGAGAGATAGAGAGAAAGAAAGGAAGAAAGAGAAAGAGAAAAAATAGTGAAAAAAGAAAGGAAGAAACGAAAGAAGAACGGGGCGGTACGTATGATCCAACTCGATGTGTATCGTCGATCGTTCGTAACGAAACACACTGACGTATAAATACTAAACTTCCAACGATATATACAAAGAAGAAAACGACTAACAAAGGGAAAGGACGAATTTAACTCGAAAGGGAGAAAAATGTGGGCCGGCGAGGATCAAACGCAACGTTATAAAACCAGGTTCGTTCTTTTTTACTTCTTTTATCTATTATCTTTCAATTTATTATTGTGCGTTTCTTCGTATTTTTCTTTTCTTTTTTCTTTTTTTTTTCTTTTAACCAAGATTGCGTACGTAATTTTCTTCGTTTCTATTATTTTCCTTTCCTTATATTATTTATGTATTTTTTTTCTTTCCCCTACAATGGCCGCGTTGCGACGAGAGTGAATTTCTCGCAACTCGTAACGTCGACGGTTTTGAGATATTTTCTGTCTTAACCTATGCATTTTGTTCCTCCTTGTTTTGTGCCATCGATCGTTTTGCCAACCATCGGTTGAAACGCCGGTGAAATCTTTCTCTTCGTATACCGCACACCCCTTGAATTCGCGCTCGTTATTTCTACCGGCGTTCGAAAGGAGACAACGGGCGTCGTGGAAGGGATATGTCGCGTAGGCATAAGAGTGAATGTGTGTATTCTGGTGTAGAATAACATAATAAATGTTGAAATTTTTACATCGACAAGTGTCATCGTTAATAAAGTGCTGCAGCATGACGGACTGTTGCATAATGAACATATTAAGGAACAGTTTTTGTTTTGTGAGTAAGTTATGTTTTGTATGATAATCAATTTTCCTTCCCAATTACTTTTGTGTTTTATTTCTTACTAGATTGTACAATTCGATAAGTTACAATTCACTGATTTTGTTAGGTTAAAGAGAAGCAACTTTCGACTTGGAACCAACTGGAACCAGCGTCAGTATGAATCGGTGCAACTGCGCAACGTTTGAATTATATCATCGGATCTTTGCACCAATGCATTTTACTTTTCTGCGAAAGGAAAGAGTACGGAGATCTATGTGTTAGTAGTGATTATAGAATTTACTCTTCTATAATTTTGTATACATCGTACCTTGATCGATATTATTTCATTTGATTACAGTTTTCATCGGATTGATGTCATCCGAATGTTATCATCCAGTTGGGAATGATAAGAATTGTAAGAAGTTCTTAATAATGATAATGTAATCTAACTTTCTTCCATAATAACATTATTTTATTCGCGTAAAGGGAAGTTAGATTGGCTATTAAATAAAAAGAAGATTGCAAGGACGACGTGACACAGAAAATATTTCAAGAATGAAAGGATAAGCTTGGAAAATGGCTAAACCGAATGAAAGATCAGTAATTGGGGCATTGTTTATCTGACAAACAGGTAATACAATTCCAAAACAGTAGAATGAACGAACAAAAAAGCACAATGACGTTGTACAAGTTTTAGTTACATCTTCAATGTCCTTTGTTGCACTTTATTCGATGTTCTGTGTAATTTTGAAGTCGGTCCTAACAAAATTTGATTTCGTTCATTATCCGATAACATCGTGTTGATACGTATCATTGTATTTTGTTAAGCCTGTTTGTATATCCTAAGATTCTCTGTGCACTAAATATTATGTGTCTATCTTATTTCATTTTATTTTTTATTTATTTATCGTATCTCTTCGTTACATCTTTTTTTTGTTTTTTGGAGAGGAGCGAGATAAAATGTGATAAAAGGGAAGTCTCGTTGGCATCGTAAGATGGAATCGCGTTATCGATAGAAAGGTCTGTTTTAATAACTAAAGTATAAAAGATAAGGAATGATTCATACGACGCAAATAAAAGATTTCGTCAGAAACGCGCTTACATTCGCTCGCGAATATGTACGTAGAGATAGCAGCTTGTCGTGAGGCATACACAGTTCGTTGCGGAGCAGAACGGTGAACGTACTGCAATGTTCAAAGTCAGGCTGTGCTACTTAGAGATAGTGTCGAGCGATTGCGGTTACAGCACAACCTATCTCATAGCAGGTTGCTACAACATCTCTTCATTTCACGCTCCTTCCTGTTCCGCAATTCATCTAACGAGCGCCATGTGGCCACATACCTGATGATTTCCCTCTCTCCGAAAAGTCCTCTTCGTCCATTTATGAAAAAAATCTATGCGAACATCATCATCGTGACCATAGGTTTTGTCTTTTAAAGTAACATCGACTTTTGTTTCTCCATGTCACAACTCGAAGACCTTTTGAATTTACATAATTCATTTACTATTTTCTTTTTCTGTATTTTTACATCAACTATGTATACGAACGATCAAACTGGTTATACTTTCTTTTTCTTTCTCTTTTCTTTTTTTTTCTTTCCTTTTTTTTTAAATGTTCAATTCTTTCGCTTAACTCAAAGGAAAAGTTTCCTTTTCCTCTCTCATTTATATATATATAGATTTCACCGTTGGTGATGGAAAAAGAGGAAGGAGCGAAAGTAAATACGACATCCTCGTCGATTTCGTGACACTCCTCTGGCTTTCTTTGCACGTGCATCGACACGCTCGATAGCTCTTCTCTTCCGTGCTTCTTCGTTCATAAATACTGGAGCTTCTTAATGAAACGTTTCCGGAGCGTACAATCCTATCAAACTTTCCAAATGATTTCAAGACTGTTCCGCGGAAAGATAATGTTTGAAAAGAAATAAATAGTCAAGAGGGAGGGAGGGAGGGGGGGAGAGAGAGAGAGAGAATGAAATATTCTCAAATATGGACAGGTGGAATAATACGTTAACGTAATACGTTGAAAAATAAATTTTGTTTAGAGTAGTTTGTGTCATGGCTCTTGAGTGATATTTCTGTATAGTTTGGCGGAAGTAAAACGTCAATTATCCTCCAGTATCTTTTTCCTTCTCTCTCTCCCTCTCTCTGTCCGTGTCTCTTTCTCTGGCTCTGTGACTGTCTCTCAAGATAAGTATCTCTCTTTGTCTGAGAATAGAGTTCAAGTTTTTCGAAAGGGTAGACTTTTGTGCGAGACACTAAAGCAGCTTTTAAATTTCGGATTAACGTGGAACAAAGGAATATCTTAGAAACGAAGAAGGAGATCAGACAAACAGGGTGTCTGGCAACTCGTTTACCACGTTCATTGAATGGACTTAAACGTCTTGGAAAGGAGAGTCGAGTCAAATAGAAATTTTTTGTTTAAAGTCTTGTTCGATAATTTGTGCATTAACCATGACCATTCAACATTAGATGCAAGTGGCACGCCAACTGTGTTACTCCAGTAACTTCATCGCTCTTTTATTTTTTTTCTTTTTTTTAACTATATAACTGAGAATTTTTTCAGATCTTAGCCAATGATTATTTTCAAAAAGAGCTTTAGACTTTAATCTTCAACGATTGTGAAACTGATCGAATTCGCATTGAACATAACAAGATCCATGTATGTAATTAGCTCGATTTCCTTTATATACGATCAATGTTAAACGTTCGATATATCGAGAATATTATCTCCGATCGAACGTTGAGCGTCCGTTAATGTCAATCATGTACCGATTGACATTGACAGACCAACCATTCTTTATTGTGATTCAGTTTAACGATTCGCTCTATTGAAGCATAACGAAGGCTATCTTTAATCGGTCCTTCCTGGTGGTCTTAGGAGAAACATTTACCGAGTATCGTCATCAAAGATTTGGTGAATCTTCTGTGTTCTTTTTTTTTTTTTTAATAATTTTTTTTTAATACCACCAATGTCACACATCCTTTATTGTATATTCAAATACATGCGTAGAAAGTTCATTCATTTAATGATAATTCATAATAGTTCTTCTATGAAAAATTTGGTGGCAATCCGTTTTATTCCATGAAATACTTACACGTTACAACCTCGAGCATAATCGTAAAAATAAAATAACAAGGATTCCTACGGCTTGTCTAATGTTAGCTCACAGTATTTTAGTTTCGTGGCTGCTGTCTTCCTTTTACCGCACTCGCGAACGGTGCTCACCCTGTGTGTAAACCGCTGCACGTCCGTTCGAAACGGAAATCATGTGTAGAACCGCATTTCGGTACCGTTCTTCGCGAAGAAGAACCTTATAATGCTCATTACGAATGTGATCTTTATTTATTGTTCGAGCAACTTATGTAAATCTACATTTCATTAAATTTTTATTTACCTACACGCTCTACGTAGAATTTTATCGAATCTAAGGAAAATTAAAATTTAATTTATTCGAGTTATATGGTCAAAGAAATGATCTCTAATTGTGGATATACGACGTAACAATTTTGTACGATTAGAAGAAATATATTTTGTTAGAAAAATATTAGACCGCCGTAACAGTGATAAACCTTTGTAAAATGGACAAAAATGACGTACGTACGTACGTTATCTAAGGAGATTTCGAATGATTCAAACGTATTCGACGTAGAACTCGAAACTATTTAATCGGACTATAAAGTCTAGCATTATAGATAGTGCCAGACAGACTAATGAAGCTAACGAGTTGCGATTATTTAACGATTTTCTCTTGCCCGCCTACGATCAGAAAGAGAGAACGTAGATTGTACTTACGTGTCTCATTGGCTAGCATAGCGACATCAGAAACAACTTCCACAGCAAGCAAATCGTTCGAGCTTGAATCCTCGCGAGAGGGATATCCGTGGGACGCTTGGGAGACGAGTCAACAAGAATATGCATTTTCTTTGTCGGTTAAAAACGAAATTATCCCAAGAAGAAGAATAAGAAGAAAAAGATTCGTACTTAATTTATGGTCGACGTTACTTCGAAACCCGTTAACACGTTAAACGTTGAAGTTCAACGAGAAAAACGATTGATTACATCCTCCGTGAAGAAGGCTTATCAGACTGGATAACGTTCGAGAATAAATTACAAAGGTTTAGAACATTTTTCTTGGTCGTAGACTCGGCCGTAGAGCCTCAGTCAATGGCTTCCGTATTTAACAAAACCTGTTCGACTGAAACGGACAAGCGTTGCTTCAGAAATAAATACGCTTACATGCGAAGACCTTGAACATTGTTTTGGAATCAATAACGTATACGCACAAGTCGAGAAGAGTGTCCTTTATTTTTTTTTGTAAATAACGCGATCGGAAGAGGATAGAACACAGTCGGAGATTGGAAAGAAGCTTGAAAGAAAATGAAGAGGAATCCTTTTGTGGGACGTGAGAGCAATTCCATGGCGCCAAGGGAAGACAGCGGAAGTAAGTGCCGTCATACAAGGAGCACAGGTTTCCCCTCTTACCTCGAGAAGGTGTTGCCGAGGATTATCAAAGTGGTGGTAACGGAAGGTTGGCCTTCGTTAAGCTTACCACACTGTCTGTAGCCGGTTGCACTCTACCGAAACAGCAAACCAGACTTACTGCCTCGTGCATTTATTTTCTGGTAGGATTTGGCACACACGTATACCTCTGTGTGTTGTCTCTCTCTCTCTCTCTCTCTCTCTCTCTCTCTCTCTCTCTCTCTCTCTCTCTTTCTTTCTCTGTGTGTGTGTACACACAAGTCGGCTTTTACTTTTAGCCTGAATAGTTTTCCGACAAAATGCGGCATGCGGTTTTATATTCACAAAACCGGTCTACACACGATGGATAGTCGATGGAAGCTATACAGAATTCATTACTAAAAAAAAAGATAGCCGAATAAACAAATAGAGAGACTCTTCGGATCCACATTCGAGTTCTAATTGAATGAATTTCGTGGATTAATTTCTAGGGAAACTCGAGACCTACTTGTGTCACGTGTTAGCTACACTCAAATAGATCGCTATTTAATTAGTTGATTACTCAAAGAGTTTAGAAACGGTCGAAGAAGGAAGGAAGGGTGTTTCGACCCTGCAGACATCCCACATGTCCCGCGTTGATGGAGGGCGTTGACAGAGGAGCTGCGCGACAACAACCCTTCGTTCTTTCCTTCTCCCTCCCTTCTTCCCCTCTTCGAATAAACCACTGAAACCCTGAAAATTTCGCATCGAGTTTCGTGCGAATGTATGAATAAAGGTGGAAGCCGTCCCGCGTTTATCCGCGTATCCACCGATGTGCAGCTAAGGGGAACGAATACCTTCGTCTAAGGCGGTAAACGCACGCACGACGTTACTTATTCGAACGTCAATTTTGCATCTACCGTTCGACGTTTTTCTTGCATCGTGTTTCCAGACTAAACGATATCGATTTGGTTCGATTAATTTTAAAACGTACGTCTATATACACATCTGTATTCGTCATCTCTGTTGTGTCTTTTCATACGGCAGACGCCGTGTCCTTTTTTTTCGTTCGCCTGTGTAATTGTTGATATTATTGATATATATTTGTTGTTATTATTGATAATGTTTTGTTTTCTCTTCTTTTTCTCTTTTGTAAATTCTACAAAGGCATATTTCGAATAGTAACCCGACGAAGTGGAAATCCAACGAGCTATTATAAATGTCTTTCGGTATCTATCTCTTTGATGCGTTGTTACCTTGCAATCCATCAGTCCGATCATTATCGTTTTAATGTTAGCTCATTACCTTCCTATGCGTGATATCAGGCGTGGCGATAGGTGCGTATGCACTTAACTAGGTGTAATGTAAAAAATCTTAGGTAATGACATCCGGCGTTGGACGTAAAATATGTAGTACGTCTTCGACCGGCAAGGAAATATTCACGTGGTTGGCTTAGTAACACGTGATTTTATTCCATCGGTTATCCTGTCAAAACTTTCTTCCGTCGTTCGGTAGTACATACCCGACGTATATACGCGCGAAGAACGTGACTCGCGTGTACGCAAAGAAGAAAAAGAAGGATCGCGAAAATGGAGGATGGTATATAAAAAGGAGAGCAGTTAAATAAGTAACCAAAACGTCTGCGAAACATCCAAGAGGAGAAGGAAAGGAAAGAGAAAAAAGAAAAAAGAATAATGCTCGATCGAATATCGAGGATTTAATGAATTATAAATACAGAAGGTATCGTTGAGCAACGCGTATCGTACGTCGAGAAAAATTCAATCGATACGAGAAGTTTGGAAGATTGGTCAATTACGTATAAAATGATGTATAAAGTACAGCGATTCGTCGAATCTAGAAAATTATTTTCGGACGAGTTGGTGGGATCGAGAGAAACTTTGTTTCCCCGATGATCGGAGAATCTCTTTCACCTGTAATGTATGAAAAAAGTATCTTTTAAAGTCGGCCATTCATCTCGAAGGATATAGAAAATAAATGCTAGCGAATAACATCTCGAATGATTATCGCCGCAGGACGTGTTCCTCGTTAGCAAAAGGATTCCGCGATCATCTCTCACGGAGCATACACGCGCGCACACACGTACGCGCGCGCAATTTCTCGAGCATCTTCCTAGCCGATGCACTTCTCGTTATTTTCGAGCGTGGCACGTGCGTGAACGTGCGCTCGCGCGCGCGCGCGCGTGCATCGGGGCTCGACGCGTCTGCAGGATGCATTTCCCCCCCACCCTAACTACAGTTCTTCTCCTACCATCTCTCCATGCGTCCCTGCAGAAGTCCTCTCCTCTCTCCGGTCTGGTTCGTCGAGCGTATTGATTGAGGTGAATGCACGACGTCGACGCCGACGCTATCGTCGACGCCATCCCCCTTCCTCGCCGATGGTGGGGGTGAAAGTGCATACGTCGACGCTCCAGGGGGGTGGTCTACTCCCGGCAGAGAGATGGCGAAACAACGCGGTTCCTGGTCCAAGTGACTTTGACGAAGAAGAGAAAGAGAGAGAGAGAGAGAGAGAGAGAGAGAGAGAGAGAGAGAGAAATTTGCTCTGCTTTCGAGGTTTCAAGACTGCTTAGAAATTACAAATTTAGATCGCTAACGATGATTCAGCGTTGTATTAATATATAAGAATTTATGAATTACATAAATTCGTGTTAATTATCCGGATGGAAAATGCTAGAAATTAAAGGGTTGCGCGAGTAGAGAGCGATACGCGAGAATGAGAGAGGGAGCGAGAGATAGCGTGTCTATATAGAGTAGTAGTGGGGAGGGGAGGTCCGGCCGAAGCGACTGGTGGGGGGTACGCCGTTGCCGGTGGTATATACAAGCGAGATCCTTATTCGCCTGTCAGTCTCCCGTCGGCATCGCGACGATAACAGTGTTTCGAGTTTTGCGTATGAATTAGTGACCCGTACATTTTTTTCTCTCATTTTTTGTCCCTTTCGCGTACGTTATATCAAACGCGAGATTGTTTCTTTCTCCTCTCGAGAGTGAGAGAAAGAGAGAGAGAGAGAGAAAGCAGTCAAGGACTTTCTGACTCACTGGTGTCAGCGATATCGGGTTGTTGGTTGGTTGGGCGAATACGAACCCTCCCCTTCTCTCTCTCTTCTCTGCTTCTTCTCTCTCTCGAGCTCTCCTCTTCATCGTCGTTAAGGGAGCGGCTGCTCGTCGTCGTCGTCGTCATCGTCGTCGTCGTCGTCGTCGTCGTCGTCGTCGTCGTCGTCGTCGGTTAGGAAGTGGTGGGCGTCTTCTTCCTCTTCTTCTTCGTCTTCGAGGATTATACGTTATGGCAACTTACGCGGCTTACAGACACGTCGAACTCGACAACGTCGGTTACGGAAAGAAGAGGTGGGTTCTTTTTTATAGATTAAAATTCAGAGGGATAGACGGAGGGAAAATGTCCCTTCCTCTTTTCCTCTATCTTTCGTTTTTTTTTTTTTTCATACCTAGTTACTTTCTGTCCCTAGATTCTGTCCAAAGATATTTCTTTGATTAATGGAAATATATGAAATTAAAGATTGACGAAAAATCATTCAAACTAATATGTTTGTATTTAGTTTATAGTTAGTGTTAAAGTTGGATGTGCATTCAACTGAGAAATTCGATATTCTTCCTTGGCACAAAATGGTATCAAAAGAGAGAGAGAGAGAGAGAGAGAGGGAGAGAGAGAGAGAGAGAGAGAGAGAGAGAGAGAGAGAGAGAGAGAGAGAGAAATAAAAAAAAAGAATAATAAAAAAAAATAAAAAAGATTAAAGAGATGGTGGGGAGAAGAAGAAATGCGCGCGCTCGTGCCGATATTTCTAGTTTTCAAGTTGACCGGGAAATTCGATGTGGCAGAACATGTGTTTTGACAAGGAGCGCGACATTTCTGATCGATTTACATGTAGTTGCGCATACACTTTGGCTAGTATCAAGTAACTGAGAATGCTGCATTTTTGCTTGCGGTGTAAACGAACTCTGCGAGCTTAGTCGGAAAATATTATCGACGAAATTAAAAAAAAAAAAAAAGGGGAAAAGAAATGAAATCAACCATAAGAAAACTGACGTGTATGATATTAGATTAGATTCTGAAATATTTCTCGTTTACTTTCGATAAGCGCTTTAATACGACTCGAATCGAAAGTTAATAACATTTAATAACGTATCGATATCTCGAGGTAGATGAAAACAGTGATTATAAATAATAGTAATAATAATAATAATAATAATAATAATAATAATAATAATAATAATAATAATAATAATAATAAACAAAAAAGCAAAAAGCTATGAATTCCGTTAAACGATCCGTCGTCGTTTACATGCGAATAAAAGCGTGTTCTACGTTCTCGAGTTTGCAATTGGCCTCGATTTTTATTTACGTATATTTTCAGGAAGTATGTATAGTTTATCGTTCAACTAACTATCATTAACGCTATATTAAATCGGCCGTACGTTATCGTTATTTCTTTTCTACGAACGGTAACCGCAGAAAAAGAGGCTCGAATTAATTTACCGACGAGCTCATAACGGCTTAGCAGCACCGCAAGATGAAGAATGAAAAAAAAGGAAAAAGAAAAGAAAAAAAAAAGTAAAAATAAAAAGGACGAAGAAAAAAGGGCGATTAAAAACCTTCCGGGTGATTCTATTTGCTTGACTTTTGTTTGCGAGCTTCCGTGTAGGACATCAATTAAAAAGCAAACTATACATTGAGAAAAGGAGTTAAGAAGACGAAGAAGAAGAGAAGCACAGCAGCTGGGTTTAGAAAGCGTGACCGCCGTTTTGTATCTTATCGTACGTTTTGCGTTCCATAGAAAGGATCAAAGGTGTCTAATTACCTTATTTTTTAGTTTTTCGATGACCCAGAATTCGAATATTAAGTCTGGCCATATAAGAAAATTATTCTTCCTTAATGAAAGGTGTGATGAAACAATAAGATTTTGTTCTCTCTCCTAACATACTTTTGTTTTCTAAATTTAAAACGAACGAAAAAAATGTAGAAATTAAAGATTTGTCTTTCCTCGATCGCTCGTGAAATTATTAGAAAAATTTTTCTATATAATATTCTTGTTTATACAATCTTTTTTATTTCTTTCGAAAGCGAACAAGAAAAGATATCTATGGTATGGCCGAAAAAACGAGAAGAGGTATGATTTTACTCGTTAAACCGTACGACTTTCTCGCAGCGAAGGAAACGTTTCGCGACTATTTCTGTACTTTTCTTCGGGGACAATTACGACTTCGGAATGAAATCTGTGGACATGATAACCGCCTTGGACGAGTTTCATTCGTATTACAGACCGCTTAAACGTGTGTGTTGTTTGTACACAGGACTCTACGATGCCTTTCCGTAACACACATTGTATTTATTCGGACACACATACACGCACATGTACAATACTAACGTAAAATTGCTATTGGATTGCTATTGGAGATTATAGGAAAGTTGTAGCTTTTATTGTGTGTTACCAGTCGATCGAATGCAGTACGAAGTGCAAATGCACATACTTACGTGCTCTCTCTCCCTCTCTCTCTCTCTTTCTCTCTTTCTTTCTATTCGTGCGTGAAATCAAGCGCGATATTAACTCGTACGAAGAAACCTTCAAGTGAGGTTTTACAGAGGAATTCTTTTACAGGCTCTTCGCAAATTTACGATTCGCCATGGACAGACGGAAATCTTCATTTCCGTTAACCGTTTTTCGTCCTCCTTTCCATTGCTATTGTAAATATTACAAGATCTTTCTTTTCATAGGAATTCATGTATATATATATATAAAATATGTATTTCTTTTTTTCTTTTCTTTTTTTTCTAAATACTTTTCATGTCACGCGACGAAGAAAGAAAATGGCCGATTTTAACGATAGTTACTTGCATATATCCAAGAGCTGATAATTCTCTAACGAGTTACATTGTCATCGTATATACATCGCGAACGATGATATTTAAACGTTCTTCGTTTTCCCGTTCTTCGTTCTCCCAGCTGATTCATCGTTAATAAACTCGAAACGATATCGAGACATGCTAAAAAAATTAACTGCTAAGTCATCCCTTGATTTCTACCATTCAGATTGATAATTATCGCTTTGTTAAGGAGCGATGGATGCGGTTACCGTATAAGCTCTTTGCCAATCAATAGGTTCTCTATGGGAACTTGGTATAATGATCGCTTTGTTTTTGAAATGGTTTAGTAAATAGAAAGACGTATTGATTGTCTTGGGTCAATCGATATACATATTTTTTTCTTATATAAATTATTTCTATACGAGGAGTCCCTTTTTTTAACGCCTATTGATTTTGTCGAACCTTGTACATTGACCTAATCGCGAAAGAACATCTGTGCCATGAAACGAGTCAAAAAAGAGAATATAATGGTAGGTGAAAGAGAGCAGTTGACTGCTGCAGTGTTCTCTGCATCGTTGCAGAGAATTGTTCTAAAACGCCATATGTTGGACATTGTCGTGGGAGTGGACGGACGACTTCATCATCGACATTTATTGACGTCATACAAATAAGGATGTTGATAAAAGAAAAAGTTCTTATTCGAATTCTCTTTACGCTAGGCAAAAAATGAAGGAAAAAAAAGTGGTAGATAAATAAATCAATCTACTTTTGACGAGGTACGATCGCAGAAAAAGTAGAGATCGTTAATTGGGATGATCAATTTTAACAATCCAAATGGGTGTGCCAATTGTGCTCGTAAAATTTTTTGTCGAGGCTGCTCGATAATTAGTTGGTTTAAGATATCTCTTATCGATAGTTTATTTGAACGAAGTTTGGTAAAGCGTAGAGAAGTTTTTCGAGTAACATCGATCAAACTTAAGGTTTTATCTAATACCATATACGTATAATTTTATATTCATCAATCAGATTTTTTCTTCTTTTTTTTTCTCTCTTTTTTTTTTAGATCACCCGCGACTCGTAACGAGAATTAAATAGCGTATTCCGCTTATCAATAAACGAATAGCCTAGCAAGAGTTGGAGCTATATGTCAGTCCCAGTATTATTGTGCGGTCATCGAGCGGGCAGTACAAAACAACGGCTCTTTTGTCGCGTGGTTCCACGTGTAAAACGAGATAGGCCAGAGTCTCGTGTATCCGTGTCCGTCGAAATATATCGTGTTACATCCAATGAGACTACCATCCGGATGTGGCGTTCGAAACTCCCTCTTCTAGCCCCCACTATACTTCCATCACCACCGCCACTACTTTGTTGACGAGGAGGAAAGAAACGACGGGGTTAGTCACCCCCGCCCTGTGGGTTAGCACACGCGTCGTGGCACCGTGCTCGACGAGAAAGGGTGGATTTGCGAGGCTCCGAACGACACGTACGTGTGTATGTGTATTGCAGCCATTGGCTTCGTTACTCTCTCTCTCTCTCTCTCTCCCCCCCCCCTCTCTCTTTCTCTTTCTCTTTCTTTCGCTGTCGCGTTTGTCAGAGTGAGCTTTCAAAAGTATCTCTAGCCACTTCGCAGGGCTTCCTTGAAGAAGAAAAAAAAACGGATTTTATCGACATGGCGCGTGGCTCGTAGAAGCCACTCTTTTTAATAAGGGTCAATGGGGGAGGGGAAGCGAGACAGAGAGAGAGAGAGAGAGAGAGAGAGAGAGAGAACCTTGTCAAGTGACCATCTCCTGTTTTAATGAAGCAACATCGAACGAGAAGATCGTCTTAGTCTTTTTATGTCTTGTCTTGAGATTAAAAAAGAAAGAAAATAATTAAATAAAAATATCTTAGGACGGTACGATAATGAACGGGAAATAATTTAGAAAAGTGACGAAAAGTGATGACAAGTCGGGAGAAAAAGAAACGAGAAATATTCTTGTTGAGAGGACTGGAGAGGAGACTATCGAATGTCCGGTTACCACATCAAACTTTATGACAATCAATGATCGTGTATCGGCGTATCAAAGGGGAAGTATCGGATCACGCTGAAGATGAGATAGTAATGAGAAAAAGGAAAATGCGTGAGTCGAGTTAAGGATAACCGGATTATCAATTGATCGACTTTTTTTTGATCCCTTTAAACCTTTGGATAATTTAGTAGATACAAGAGTAAAAGTGCAAAGTGCAAAAAAAAAAAAGAAAAGAAAAGTGAGAATTATAGATCGCTTACGAAGTCCACAAAATCTTTGTTGTACTAATTCCGATCGAGTTCCTTTCATATTTGATTAACTATGAAACGTTGCGTTAACTTTAACACTAAATGGAGAGGAAAAAAGGAACAGAAAAATTTGTTTAAAATAAAAGAAGAAATTTCTAACGGACGACCTACTTCGTATGGCAATCAGGAAACCTTTTCTTTTTCCCAGCGATAAACCGATAAACGTCGACGCGTAATATCCGGCTATAGATACGAACGAGATGCAAACGAATCGTCGCGATGAGACGCGTGGATTCTGAATTATTTACAAAAAAAAATAACAAAAACGATAGGAGTATCGTTTCAATTGGCATTAGAATATTCAATATTTTTTTATCGAATTAAGACCGAGCCGAATGGCTGGAATTTATTCGAATGTCGGCTTTTATTAGATCTTCAAGGGATCGTCCGTTTAACAACATGTTAATTGATAATGATGTTAGATTAGATTCGGAAAAAAATAAATAAGAAAAATCTCGAAAAGAAAATATGAGAGAAGAAGACGGAGACACGATAGGAAATATCGATCGAAGAGCGTGGAACGTTTTAAGAGACAATAGAAGAATTAAGTGGCATGACTCTTTGCGTGGTGTGTCTTGATACGGCCGATTACGCCATAGACGCCATAGGCGAGGTCTTCTATACGCACCACCCACATCCCTAGTACCTGGTACCATCATATTTATAACCTCCGTTCTTCTCTAACGTTATAGCCAACTATTCTTTACATATTTACGTGCTTCTTTCGTAAATGGACCGTGCATTTTACGGTAATCATTACCTTCCATTGTCCTAGTGGTAGCGTTATTACACTTTAACGCTAGTCTGAAAACCTTTGTTTTCTAAGTGAAATTTCAAAAAAGAAAAAGAAGAAAAAATCATAATTAGCAGAATAATCTATTGTATTTTCAAAATAAAAAATAGACGACTCATACAAGATTCTTGATATTTTTTAGAAAGTTTGCATTTCTATGAAAAACGAGTTATCAATCGATTTTTTTTTCTTTTTCCAAATTAAAAACAAGGATAATCGAATAGCATGAATTCTCGAATTTAAACGAAGATCTCGAATTAGCCAGCAATCATGTCATTTTTCAAGGAGACTGTTTAGGTATCGGAGGTTGAAATCGAGTACTTATTCGGAATCAAATAGGTCGAATTAAGTCAGGCTGATGATGACGATGACGATGATGAGGATCGATCGATCGTTGTGTGGTTAATCGGGCCGAACGTGGGTGTAATTGGCCAATTAGTTAATCCCTGATAAAAGTTTCGTCGTGTATCATTAGTCCTTCACGATTCATTACGAGAGATCTTTAACTTGCATCCTGGCGGATTCTTGTTTATTAGCCTGTTACCTCTTATTAAAGGGAACTCATGTTATCATTATCCGTTCATAGTAAATCTAATTTACGTAATTAATCGTCAGCTAGGGAGATCATCGATCACGAAAGATTTAATATGAAAATTATGGAAATTATTCTCAAAGTTATCATCTTGTAATTCGTGTACTACAAGAACGTTTGGATTTATTCGGAATAGTATAGAAGGTATAGAAACGTTCTCAAACTCGGTGAGACTGTGGCAAAGTACGATTAACTCTGGCCGACATAATTCTCGTACCGCGACTAGATGAGTAACTACATTCCACGGAAATTCGCTGGGCGTCAATGACACCAGTGAACAACATACTACCGACAATTAAACTCCACGTAGCCTTTTATTTTTTTCTACCCGAGAATTTTTTTCCTTTTTTAAGCAATCGCTATTTCTTTTCCTCTTTTTTTCTTCTATCCATTCTATCTATCTATATATCTTTACTTTTATTGCAATGATTCATCGATCGGTCGTGCAAGTACATATTGTACGAGATAGGCTTTTTAATATACGAAGAAATGATTTTTCTTTCTTTCTTTCTTTCTTTCTTTCTTTTGTTTACGGTAATATCACATTATAGATTTCCGGGCTCTCTCAACGATGACACGTACAAAAGGTTATTGAGATGCCTAAAGTGATAGTTAACTTGTATCGACGGTAATGCTCGAACGCATACGTGATAAGATGTCTGGCCATTCACACGTACTCATTTTGTTGAATACGAAGTCGGCAGGTCGATAAGTACTATGCATCGCTTGTTGTATAAGGCTTTTGCTTCTTTGTTCTCCACTTTTTCTCATTCTCTCTCTCTCTCTCTCTCTCTCTCTCTCTCTCTCTCTCTCTCTCTCTCTCTCTCTCTCTCTCTTTGGTACAGCAATAAAACGTACCGTTCTTCGTCTAAAATCAAGAGGAACGAACATTGGCGGAAACTTTGACATATTCTCGTGAAAAAAAGAATCTTACTTTTCTTCTTATCTCGTTAAACTCGTCGATAACACTGTCACGTTATATAATTTTCTTATAGAAATCTGTAGAGCAACGAAGAAAAGAGAAGTTGGGGTTATAAAGGGTTAAAATTTTGTTTTTTTTCTCTCTCTATTTCTTTTCTTTTTTTTTTTTCTTCAGAGTAAAAATAGAAAATGTAACAGTTAACGACTTTCTATCGTGTTTTTGTCTCGTTCGTACGATCGAAGTCAAAGTTTTTATGTAGCTTCTCGCGTTCCGCTTGCGTGACAAGATGGCTAAAAAAGGAGGGGTTGGAGGACGGGCAAGAGAGGGGTAAAAAATCTCTCTAAATCGGATCCCTACTTATTCGAGAAGATTCGAAAAAGAGGAATCGGTGAATGATCGATAATCGTTTTAATCGATTCCGCTTGAACCGAAACCAATGTAGCACGGAAAGTGTTCGGCCCTCGAACCGTAACCGATATTTTTCCGGTTTCCGTTCCCGTAACAACACCGATTGAGAATAACGGTCCTCGTCGAATGGTTACGGTTTCCGAAAGTAGTAGTACGAGGAAGCCGATTTGAAATAAGTCAAATGCCATCATGTTTGTAACAGGAAGAACAGAGAGAGAGAGAGAGAGAGAGAGAGAGAGAGAGAGAGAGAGAGAGAGAGAGAAATGCAAGAAGAATTATTAAATGCAAGAAAAGTTTAACCGTTATCGAACGTGATTGGCTGTTGAAAAGAAAAGATGAAAAAAGAATCTTGAAATGGACGTATATGTGTACGTACGTAGGTATACTTATATTCATTTACGTATATACCTATGTATAATATACATTTTCTTATTATCCTAGAAAATAATCTCTCAATTATATTCTCTTTCTAGGCCAAGATAATCATTTTTCTATTGTTAAGACGATCACGAGATACCTCGTGACAAAGTTACATCGCTAACAAACGGCGATGTCACCGAAGATGACACAACGATTTTCTTTCCATTTTATTATCAAACTGATAATATATGTATGTATAACGATCGCCGATGAATCATGATTCGTTTAAACCATATAAAAACGTGCCTCGAAATTTTGCTAAACAGTAGAGACGTGAATCATTTGTTTTCTTTATAATCTATAATCATTTCGAATATTTCAATGATCTTGATTTCTTTCACTTGGGCGCTATAGAAATAATATTCTAGTTTTAATTATATGATAAATGAGATAATAAATCTATAGGTACGCAAAACGATCGGTACTCCATTACGTATTTACTTTATAAGAACGAATCGAAGAGGCGTCGACATTCATCATACGGCATATTTCCCGACACACCCATCCTGTTGTTCTCACCATGGATTTTCCACTTCCTACGATCGAGAGATTATCTTCCAGCTCGAATATCGCTTTCGAGTTTAACTGTACTCGATATATATATATATATATCGCTAAAAATAAATTAAAAATTATATTTGTACTCCTTCGGTACGTGATTTATCTTTTTAGAAATTTATAGGAAGCTAATATTACACCTTAGCTATGTTTAAGAACATAATGGAAAAATTACGTTGTTACAATCTGATGGAATTTTATTAAAAAAAAAAACTATTATAATTATACATATAATCGTACATCTAGAAACATTCAAAAAACGTTTGAATCCAGTTCAAAAGGAAAAAGTTGCTTTTTGAAAAACGACGTCGCAACTTACTCGTATTTCTTTGAGGGTTGGAGGAACGGAATAAATTGCAAAAATGCATGCAATGTATTTCACGTGGGCGATGTGCCGTTGTAATTTCTAGCGCAAACCCAATCAATGAAAATGATGAAGTACACAATGGAGTCCTTAATGAGCGAAGGGTGGTACCGCGCATGTTGATGCTCGGTGTATTCGCGGAAGGAGGGACCGACGACGGATTGTTTTCTCATTGATTAAAATCCTTTTCAATGGGTCGACCGTGAAACGTTGAAAAGCGGTTGGTTGGTCGGCTAAAAAGCTTGCTGAGTTGTTTTCGACGGGGGGTCGAGACGAAAGTATTTCGTGCGTCTAATTGCAGTCGCTCTAATTGCGCCTCCCTCTTTCTTTTTATTTCCTTCTCTTTTTCTCTATTTCTTCCTCTTAAAAAAAAAAAGAGGGAACGATGAGAGGGAATACACTAAGCTCGCTCGCACGCGCCACGACGAAGCGCGTGCCGACCCATCGAGAGAACCGTCGTCGTTGACTCGGTGGCTCGTTAAACGAAAATTAGAATTGATTTAGCTGCTAGATTGAACGGTACTCTATCTCTCTTTATTTTCTCTTACGCACGGATGCAATCACATGCAACCACGGCGCCGTTGCTAATGGCTGCGCGAGCCGTCCCGAGTCATATTGCAATTTCTCTATTTTATGAGATTTAACAATTTCTTTTCTTTCTCTTTTCTTAACATCAAACATCTATCAAACGTATAGACGTGTAGGAATTTGAAGGATCTTAAAGATACATTTAATGGCTCGCTATCTATCGATTGTAAATAAATTATTCCTCCAAATTATTATTTCTTCGAATTTTTATCGATCTATCAATTCTCCGATATTATTTTAGAGTTTTGAAGCCACCAGGCGGTGGGAGCAGCGACATCTTCGGCTCGACTCAAGACGAGACCAGTCCACGCCGCGTGAAGAATCACAATCAGTCTCAGCTTGGTAGCGCGTTATTCGGTGACGCACCCGATTCCAGCAACAACAGCAACAACGCGACCGGCAATATGGATAACAACGGCGGCGAGATTACACCACGTTCCGGCAAGCCCGGTAATGATTCATACAATCGCCTGTTTGGCCCTCCCGATGCCCCACCCACAACCCCAAACGCGAAAAATTACATGCGCAGCAATATACCCCTCAACGGGGATGATACAACGTCGCCCGCGAAAAGTACATCAAGCAGCAACTCGAGCTCGAGTATCGTCAACGGCTTTACCAATAGCAACAACTCTAACGTCAACGATATCACAGGTAAGGACATCGTCGTCCTTCCCTGATGGACGACCACCATCTTTCTTTTCCTCTTCCTCCTCCTCGTCTTCTTCTTCTTTTTCTTCTTCTTCTTCTTTTTCTCTTTTTTCTTTTTCTCTTTCTTTTTCTTTCGTTTTAACCACGAGAGTATCTAGATACAGATGCAAGATACACAGGCAGACTAGGACATTTCAATGAAAACCTTTTGTGCGAGTGTATAAGTATGTAAGTGACAAGTGTAAATGTTTCTTGTTCTTTGCGAATTTTTTTATTAACCCTTGAATGCTATCGTAGCTGACTTGTAACACTAATCCTTTGACTATTCCTTCGCTATAAATGTAACGAAGTTTATTTACTTGAGATGATTAAAGACGAGTAAAAGAATTTTATTATCTCAATTTAAATTCGATTGTTATAAAATTTCGAAAGATAATGGTATAAGGGGAGAAAAAAAATTATATAAATAAGATCGGTCATTGTTATCAAGAAAACATTTTTAAGGGTTTCCATTTAAATGTCCCATCCTTTATGGTAGTTACGCTCGTGTATTTTTTTTTCTTCTTATCATTTATTATTTTTTTTCCGACGTAACGACTTCTTTTGTATTCCTACAAAGGGTCGCCAGATTTTCTTTCCCTCTCTATCTATCTGTCTATCTCGCTTTCTCTCTCTCTCTCTCTCCCTCTCTCTCTCTCTCTCTCTCTCTCTCTCCCTCTTTCTATCTTTCTCTTTCTCTCCCTCTCTCGTTAAAATCAAGTAAGAACTTAGAAATGCACCAGACAGAGACGATATGCTTCGTGTTTCATAGCGGTACTCGCTGTTTGGTAAAAAACTTACAGCAAGATATTTTATAGACAGAAAGAGAGAGGGAGGGAGGGAGGGAGAGAGATGGAAAATAAATTGCTTCGCTGAATAACGTATCTTGAGTACTTGTATCTGGACACTGCCGATTACTACTATACTATGTTTTTCGTCTTTCCTTAATATATATATATATACTTATATATACCTATATATATATACGAAGCACATTGTGGCATCGATTTACCTCTTTTTTATATATATATATATATATAGAAAAACCTATCTTAAAATATGTGTCCGCGCGTTGCAGGCTCTTACGGTATAAAAATCGTATGTCACAAGTTGGTCTTCGTTGCTCCTTTTAATGTTGTAAGCTAGAGATACTAATACATTCGAAAAGTAGAATTAGGATTCTTAAGGCGTTGTCTAACGAAAACATCAAAAAAAAAAAAAAAAAAAAAAAAAAAGAGAAAATAGAAACAAACGGATTAAAGAATGCTAACAACGCATAAAAAATTGCTGTCTTTACAACGATGAAAAAAAATTTTGATCTTCGGGTGAAAAAGATGCAAGAAATTTTTCTTTCTTTTTTTAATGAAAAGGAAAAACTAATTAAAAAGTTTATGAAGATTTATGAAAACAATGGAACTTCTTGATCGGCGATTGAAAATTTCAATTGATTATAGTAGTCTACTAATGGAAATATCTGTAGCATGATACTTAAAAAAATATATTTCTTTTTATTTATATAAATATATACGTACGCATATATATACATCTGATTAATAATCTAATAAAAAATGAATTTTCCTTAAACTGTTCGCAAGCAGCTTTTAGGAGAATCAAACGATTTCGTAAGTGTGCAACGAAAAATATTTGAGTAGACGATACAACAACATTGACCCTATTACACATATTCTCTTTCTCTCTTTTTCTATCCTTTTTTTTTGGTTGCAAATAGTCATAGAAAAGTCTACATATATAGTTTTGATTTGTCATACGTCATGAAAATGTCCTTTGTATTAGAGAGATATATATACTTGTATATTATTATTGAACAAATTTTTTATTCGATTTAGACCATATTTTGTTACATCGTAAACAAAAAATGAAACAAAATAGGGCCTGCCACAGTAAACCGAAACACATATTTTGAGTTAGACAATTGATTAATAACTCATCATCATTTCGCTTATGTTGTTTTGTATTTATCTTTTTTTTTCTTTTTTCTAATTGTTTTTTCATCTTCTTTTATTATTTTTTTTTAGGCCACTAGTATTCGTAGTAGCACACATATCTATACATACGTTGTATCTTTATCATGTCGTTACAATCATTGTTCTTCATTTTTAGATTTTCACTTTATTTTAGATTCTCTTCAGGAGAATGTAATAACACACGAACGATCGCTTGTAAATAATTTTACGCATACCTCGTATTCGCTGGCCTTTAAGAAATGATTTTACGCGATTAGTGAAAGCAAAATGTATACATACATACATACATACATATATATATTGTATATGTACACATATTCACATTGAAATCTTATTAGCACAGCATCCGAGCAATTCTTCTTCTCCTTCTTCTCTTTTTCTTCTTTTTCTTCTTGTATATCTTTTTTTGAGGAGACGTCAATTTTTCTTTACGTGCCATATTGCTTTTTTCCTTCTTTTTTCTTTCTTTTCTTTTTTCAATCGATTTGTTCGAACAGCTGATCTTATCAAAGATAGTTTCAAAAGAGAATCACAGTTCTCAGCAGCATTGTTTCGATAGAACATTAGAAAGATCGTTAGAGAAAAAGTTCTTTTTATTTTTCGTATGTATTTGCATTGAAATCGATATCGTACGTCATCCGATCACATTTTTCTATCGACATGCGATTGATTATTTTCATTTTCACTTTTATTTCGATAACCAATCACATTTGGCTTTTTTCGCATTCACCTGCTTCTCATAGTAAATACACAAAACTAGAATCACAAGTTTCGTGTATCTGTTATTGTTCTCGTTAATCTTTTCGGACAGACGAGTAAAAGAAATATTGAAGAAGAAAAAAACATTTTAATACAATGATCTTACAAAAGAATTTTATCGATTATATTTTATAAATCGTAATCGAATGGAAACATAAATCTAGCAAAATGATATCGACTAGAACTTTGAATTAATTCATAAATATCGAAAGAAAAACGATTCTCTATTCTTATTCTAATATTTTATAATATGATTCATTGATGGACGGACAAAAGAGTACAAGTCAGAATTATTAATTTTGCAGAGGTGATTGTATTGCAGAAGTTGATAATATTTAAAGAAGCAATGTAAGATTAGATGTTGGACGTGAAAGTTGATAAGGTATGTCTCGCTCATTGAACTTAAATATATCTACGTACCATAAAAGAAGGACAGTAAATGTATAGAATATATTAGCTTATCTTATTTATATAAAAACTTTTGACTGATACTCTTTTTCCCAATATATATATATATAATCTAATATTCTATTCTATTCTAATAATAATATTATTCTCTACTCGTCCGTACGAAAATGTCGCATCCATTAAACACTAACGTATGGGATGCGATTCTCTCTCTCTCTCTGTGTTTTGTGATGACGTTATCGATGATGCATGGTGTCGGTGATGGTGAATTTCTGGTACGTGTCCTATTGCTTAACGTGCGGCAACGGATATCTCTCGCTCGCTCTCTCAAACTTGGCGTTCCTGTTATCCTGTCGAAATCCTGGCAGGAGGAGCGTCCTGCATGCCGCGCAATCCAGTCACCGGAGACGGAGTCGACGTGACGCCATTGAGGCGCACACGAAGGTGTAGAGGTAACCTTTACATTTGCCAATTTTATTTCCCCTCGATATCATTACCACCATCGTTATCATCACCACCACCACCACCACCATTCTCATCATCATGATCATCATCATTATCCCCTTCTCTAATAGATTTCCCCATTATTTATCCTTGTTGCACCTTCATGCGTACTCCGAATAATATTCGATTTATTAGCCGCCATTTTGATTCTCCGCTTCTTTCGTCGTGGACGATAAAAGTGAGTTTTAGTAACGAAACATCGCGGGAATTCTTTTTTTTCCTTTTTCTCTTCTGAAATATATATATATATTTTTTTTTAATTAATTAAAAACAAGGGGAATCGTGATTAATTGAAATTAATTACGGTTCCTTTCATAAGACACGGAAATGAGATTTTATATAATTGCGTGAACAATGTGATGTAAAATATGGAAAAGTACGCATAGATATTCGCTATTATTTTTTTTATGTACGAATATGTAGCTTCATATTTGAACCCTTAAATAATCCTCAATTTTCTTTTATACATATATCCTTTCGATCGTTATTCAAAAGAAATTTCATTATCTTGAAACAGAAAGATCAAAAATTATTTGTGCGACATAATATCTCTTTCCTAAATGTTATAATATATACATACATACATACATATATATATATATATATATATATATATAAACTTATGTGTTGTATAAACATTCTCTTTTAAAGATTTCGAACGATCCCGAATAAATCTTTAGGGACAATAAGGGAAACTTGTGTATGGATAAAGATAACGAGAATGCAACGCTATTTGAATATTAGAAATAAATTGGGAAAAAAAGAAAAAAAATGTCACAAAAATTATATTTACAGATGGTAATCCAGTAACCGGAACTGGCTATACGTCTGAGACACAGAATGGAGGTTCAGCGATGCAGAATGGAACAGGCAGCTCAAGTTCCAGCATAGGTGAGAAATCGAATGGCTCGTCGCCAACAGGAAAGCCAGCAGGAACTCGTACTCGCGTCCCACCGGGTGGATACTCATCTGGTCTTTGGTAAAAAGGGTTGGTCCATCTTTCTCAGCAGCAACAACATCAATATCAGGATCCCGTTTCCATCTTAGAATGTGGACTCAAAGATAAAATTTGGCGTGTCAACGGTTGAAGAAAGGACAAAAGAGAGGAAAAAAATAATGATAATAATAAAAAGAAACACACACACAGGCTCTATCATCTTATTCCGACTCTTGTCGTACGTTTTCTGTAGCGGGAAAAAATGAATGCAACATGCAATAACAACAAAATTACATACCAACAAATGAGAAACAAAAGAAAATACTAGCCATCCATCCATAATTAATTATTCGATTTTGAGAACTTGCATAACTTAGCTGAACGAGTCAAAGAAAAGAAAAAGAAAAAAGGAAAGAAAAAAATTAATAATAATAATAATAATAATAATAATAATAATAATAATAATAATAAACCGTTCATCGATCGTTGATTTGGTACTCTCGGCTTATAGTTTCGTACGTGGAGATAAACTTAATCGTAAATTACTACTATACATATATACATATATAGTACTTTGATAAATTCATCGAACGAGAAAAAAATCTTTTTGATTGTGTTATGACACGTACACTTACACATATACAAATATGCGCGCGCGCGCGCACACACACACACACAACTATCTCTCATTTTCTCTTTGTCTCTTTCTCTCTCTCTCTCTTTCTCTTCTGTTACTTTCTCTCGTTTTCCCAATTCCGATTTTCCAAACGATGCAACCCCAAATTGTCTACGTTATCATCTTCTTTATTCTCGTCTAATAAATATATTTTGGCCGAAAATTAAAACAGATAAACGAAGAAACGAAAGGCCTGCCTATCCTTCTCGTCGCGATCATTGCTTAGAATTAATACCGACTTAGTCGAGAACGCCAAGAAAATAATTTCTAGATAGTGGATTGATCTTCTCGATTGTAATGATCAAAAGTAATAATAATTAATTAGATCGCAATGAACGAGAAGGAGGCATAAGAATTAAACAACAACAACAAAAATATATAAAAATACACCAAACAAAAAAAAAACGAAACCAACTTATAATCTTCTCCTAAATATAATTAACAAAGGAAAACTAAAAAAATAAAAAAATAGAAAAAAAAATAAAAAAAAAATAATACAAAAATAAGAACAACAGGAAAAAGAGTCGCAGTCGTCGCGGATAACTCCCCTCCCCCAGAGAACTGTGTACTAGAATTAGTCATGTGATAATATCTAAAATAAAAATACATGATGCGTTAAACCCATTAAACCGCTATATAGTGCGTTCTTAATCTCCGTGCCTTCTTAATTGTAAACTTTTTTGTGGTGCATGGAATATGATACATGCAGAATTAGACAAAGGACCGATATCTTTTATAATTATATTATCGGTCTATGATATAATATCAATGAGTTTGCATATTATGACGAACTTTCCAATTTAATCAAGTATACATAAACGATATCAATTTTCGTACGTATTTGATTATTTATGCAATAATGCTCTGTTGTTATTATTATTACTATTATTATAATATTATTATTTTATTATTATTATTATTATTATTATTATTATTATTATTATATTATTTGTCTTTTTGATCGTAATCGATTCCTCTAGTTCGGGGCACGCATTTAGAGTTTAATCGAATAAATACGAATAGAGGAAATATTTTGCGCTCGTTGATCATGTATCGCCTATTCCTCTGCTTTTTATACATATATCTCCTCTTTCGTATTAGGATATATAGTGGATTATTATTATTACAAATACTTCTTCTATTCTATTATATCACTCTCTTTCTCTCTCCCCTTCTTTTTCTCCTAATCTCTCTCTTTCTCTCTCTCTATTTCTAATTTTCTTTTCTAGTTTCATAATTCTTATTTCACAGCAATATCTCGCGCGCACATGTGTATCGTTTCTCCTTCTATTCACCAAGTTTTTACAATCGTTTGGTGTGAGTAAAGTTATATCATTTGTAATGCATCGTAATTAGTCATGAAGAAGCCTTTTTGTATTCTGGCATTGATTAATAAAGTTTTGTAAGCAATAATTATCTTTTCAACTGTTTTTCAGTTTTATTGCGGTACTCTCTTGTTTCACCAGCTTTCATTTACATGGTCCGATTATTTTCTATATCAGCTTCTTTTATAATTAAATGTGTAACTTGAGGAAACATCTATCAACGATATTTTAATGTCGAAAAGTTGTATTTAATAAGCATTATTGTTCGGTCATCGAACTCTTACAATTAGTGCGTATCTAGTCGGTGAAGCACCAAATTTAGGGAGCCCCTGAAACTAGGCAATTGTTCGTACATACTGGATACAAAAAGCCCCTGTACACTCTGTATACATCTTGTATCAAAAATATTTATTAACTAAAAAAATACGATATAACAAACGCAATTACTCTTCATTTATTTATGCAAGATATGAGAAGTAAATTAAAATATATCAAATCAAACAAAATAAATCTGACAAAATATAATACTATAAGGTACATAAAAAATATGAGGTATGAAAATTAAAAAAAAATAATTCCACGAATACATTTTAACTGTGTTATGTACTCGCATATCGCGTTACTTAACAACACCGGTAACGAGTGAATGTAATAGAATTTACTATATGCCGTAAGTTCTGCACACCGATACACATTATACACATACGTAATATCTTTTTTTTTTATTTTTTTCCTTAAATAACCCACCCTTCGTTCTTTCAAATATTAGCAATAAGAGTTTTGATCTCAGACTCTTCAGCTTTACAGAGACTAGCGAAGAGGTGTTTGTAATTAGTTTCTTGTTCCATTTGTTTAGCTATTTCACGTGACCTGTTTGTAATTACAGATGGAATACCTGCCAACCTTGCTGCATTAAATCCGTAAGATTTAGGACAGGCACCTTCGCTGAGTTTATATAAAAACGTAACAGTTTCTTGAGACACTTCTTCCTCTTCTTCAGTTTCTACCATACACGCCTATAAATAATAAAATATAAAAAATATCACACCACGATATCTACATTTCTATAATGATTAAAT
Source organism: Vespula pensylvanica (assembly GCF_014466175.1). NCBI lineage: Eukaryota > Metazoa > Arthropoda > Insecta > Hymenoptera > Vespidae > Vespula > Vespula pensylvanica. The sequence goes on from NC_057698.1 coordinate 476,357, forward strand.
ATCGAATAAATTGTTTACCATATGAACTAATGTCACATCCGGGTTATTTTTATAATCTTCTACCAGTGAGTGATAATGTGTTGAAAATAACGTACGACACTTTAACTTCGTCAGTTCATTAACAACCGACGCAGCTATCGCCGTACCATCGTACGTCGAAGTGCCACGACCTGTAATAATCGACGTATTTTATTTCAATGTTTAATTTATTATTGGTAAAATAAATGACCGATTCGTCTTACCCAATTCATCTAGCAAAACCAAAGAATAGGGTGTAGCATGTTTTAATATTGCAGCAGTTTCTGCTAATTCTACTAGGAACGTACTCTGACCAGCTAGAATATCATCGTTTGCTCCTAACCTTGTAAAGATACGATCGACTAACGTTAAATGACATGAACTTGCTGGTACGTGACAACCCTAAAAGATTAAAGAAAAAAAAAAAAAAAATGTAATTAAGATTTTTTCGTTGATTATAAGATGTGTTTCCCTTTGATAAGAAATCGATAAGAGACTCACTATTTGTGCCATAATCGTTAACAAGCCTATTTGACGCATTAGAGTTGATTTTCCTCCCATGTTTGGACCAGTTAAAATAATTACCGAAGAGGACTGGTCTTTCGCAATCAATGCATCATTGGGAATAAAGTTATCGGATAATATACACGGATGCTTTCCGTCTTTGATGTCGATAAAAATCTGCTTATAAACCATTTACATGCAGATGGAATCTTATTTTAAATGTACACAATTATATTCTCATCGGATTAACATTTTATATACTTACTCCTTCTTCGTTCGTGTCATGAATTTCTGAAATGCACATATCTCCACTGTGAGCATATTCGGCAAGGGATATGAGAACATCTAAAATAGCTATTTTGTAAACAGCCACATGCCACATATCATATTTCTCACTAAACTTGGCGAATATTCGTCTGTTTAGATCCTTCAAAACTTTGTCTCTACCTTCTTCGGCGTTTGTTTGTCTTGCCAAAAGTTCCTAAAAGAATATTTAGTAGCAAACTTCATACTTCGCTTATTTATACTCTCGCGCAAAGTTTTCAATCGAACGAAGCTTGTCGTAGAAAGATCAAATCCGATTAATTTAACTAACTTTTGCTTCTGCAGTATAATAGCGTTTGAAGCCTTTCCGTTGCGACTGCAGTTCAAATCCTGGTCCGACTTTTTTTACTTGAGAATCAGGAACTTCAAGCTGAAATCTTTTTCTGTCTTGTCCAAAGAATGTCACTTTAACGCCAAAATGTTTTCTTTGTTTTTCTAAGTAAGCATCTAAGTCGTGTTTTATTTCTTCCAATTGGGATAACACTGAATCATATTCCTCATCCACTCCCTTTTTAGGAACGATACATCCCTGCTTCTTTGCTTCTTCGTGATCGAATGCCGTCTGCGAAAAGAGTCGTATTACAAATAAATATGTTAAAAAGTAATGTTGAAATATTTAGCGTGTAATTTAATTACTTTAAAATAATCGAGCGTTTCTCTTAAATTGGGAAATTCTCCGTCTGGTTCAAATTTGATGCAACGACTTATCAAATTAGTATTGAAATCTGGAAGAAAATAATAGCAAAAGGTAAAAGTGATACTTGACGTTAATTCAGCACTTGAATGTAAAATACATACTAGAAAACAAATCAATAATCTCCAATACTTTCTCAAATCCATCCAAAGTTGTGGTAAAGTCCACGATTTTTCTTTTCGAGTATGTTTGACCTTCGAACATTATTGCTCTTCCATCAGGATGATTCCACAATCTTGCTGCATTTCCTAGAGCATGTATTCTGAAAATGAATTCGTATTACAGATAAATAAAAATGATATCGCAAATAATGTTTTATATATTTTAACAAAATATTTTATATCTTACTTGCTCAATAATCTTTCCAAGTCAGGAAGACCCGACAACATAGATCGAACAGACTGTACTACATCTGTTCTATCCATTAACTCTTGTATAGCCTCTTGACGCTCTTTTATAACGTTTTTACGACAAGATGGTCTGCATATCCATTCTCGTAGTAATCTACATTATTAAATACGATATAAATAAAAATATCAACGCATGAAAAAAGTAAAGAAGTAGTGGCTGTCACGATCACACTTTTACCTTTTACCAAATGCGGTACAACAATGATCCAATGTTTTCATAAGAGAACCTTCTCCAAAAATTCGTAAATTGTTGATCGTGATAGCATCCAATACCTAATTATAATTTGTTTGTAGAGAAAATGTAATATATATTTATGTTAATTCTGCCTTAACAAGATACGTACCATATTGTTCATAAGTTTCCTTTCCGTACGTGCATTTTCGCTTAAAGAATCAGCCGGTACATACGTCTTAAATTGAGACTGTGCCAATAATTGTTGATCAAGCAAGTACTCTTTAAGTAGATATATGCATCCTCCAAGAGCGTGTACCGCTAATTCTTTATCTTCGGCCGGTGTTAAACCCAGACTGTCTCCTTCGAAATAAAAGTCATATTATGGAAATACATACAGATTACTGTATAGATCTTTTTCTAATATAAAGTGTATTGATATACCTTCGCTTAAATAAGGTTGTAAACCTTCAGGCCAAGAAAAATTAGAATCTTTCTCCTTTTTAAAATATTCTCCTTCGTGAAGATACTTCAATTAAAAAGGAACACACAAAAATATTATTTGATACATACCGTTGAAATTAATATTATTAAAGAAAGAAAAACGTAATTTGAATGATCTTACTTTCAACGTATTCGTAGCGCTCCAAAATTGTGCTTCACGTTGTAAAGATTCTTTGTAGGAAGCTGCCAATGTATTGTTTAAAATTTGCGATACAGCTGGTGATAAGTTACCACGTTCATACACAATCTAGAAATAAAATATGTACGATATGAAAGAATGTAATTCTATTATTATTTACCACTAATAAGTATACTGACGTGGACTGGTGGATAATGTGCAAATAAAGTCAATAGTCTCGAATTATAACAATCGTCCTCAAATTGCCCAAGATAAAAGTCACCTATCGTAGTATCGATAAAACATACTCCAAACATGCTGTTTGCTTTCGATTTACATTTTTGAACCAGAGAGAACAAATAATTGGAATTAGGCGTAGATGCTTCAACATCCAGAGGGGTATAAACTCTAGTACCCTTTGTACTTATTTGACAAACTTCTCGTTTTACGACCTTGTCAAACTTTGTTACTTTGGACACTAAAAAATATAAAAGTATCATTTAGTACGAAACATACGCGTCGTATAATTAAGATATCGATAGGCGTAATCCTTTACTTTTACTACAACGTTGTGTCATCATATCTGGCGTTTCAGTTTGTTCAATACGTGCTATTTTATATCCTCTCTCGATAAGACTCGTTGAAAAACGACCATATCCAATTTCTGGAAAACCAGAATGTGCAAATTCGCCCTGTAAAAAAATAATAAGTTCGAAAGTCTTTTTTTATCTTTTTATCAACTTACACGCATATACGTGAGATTCAGTTCGTTAACTCCAGTAACTGCATCCATGTGATATAATTCATAGAACTTTCCAACTTTGAAAAAGAGGACACAGTCGAAGTGTTTGCTCTTAATTTCCCACCACTGTCTCATGGCCTATGGAAGATGAAAGGTATTAGTAATAGAACATCTACCATTGTGTGTAACAAGATATTTACAAAGACTGTAAAATCTTACAGGTGTTTGATTGTTAAGGAAATCCAGAGGTACGTAAACGGTCTTAGAATCATAATTCGGATCAGTTGATGGTTTTCTATTAATATCTCTCCTTTTATTAGGTTGAAGAAAGTCGTATTTTAAGTGAGGCCATGAATCTACCGTAGAAACAGATGCGCTTGTTGATTGTTCCAGGAATTGGGGCGTTGAAACTGATTTTGTTTCCTTTTTTCCCGTGGGTCTCTGAACTTTTTTTTCTTTACGTGGGCGTTTTGCAATTACAGATTTCTTTGGTTTCTTCTAAAATATAAAAAAATGTTTATTATAAAAAAAATATAATACTTTAACATTAACATTTAAATTACCTCAGGAGTTTCTTCATCCTGTGTTTCTATTTCACTTTCTGAAACATCTTCAGAAAATGATTCAGATTCGCTATTTTCATCTGCTGAATCTATATAAACAAATGAAACATAAATAGCTTGATGAAGATTTATTATAAATAAAAAAAAGAGATATATATATATACCAGGTTTAAAGCTATCCCCAGAATCTTCACTATCTTCAGGTATAATAATTCGACGCCGTTTAGATTGTACTGGAATATTTTCTTCATTGCCATTTGATTCCTCATCTTTCCAAATCCTTTTGCGTATATCGGTATGACGATTTTCTTTTTCTTCCGTTTTTCTATGCCCTATGCAAAAATTACATCCACGATCGATCAACAAGGATCTATTTCGTATAAATGAGATACTATATGTATCCAAATTATAATTTATACTACTTGCAATATAAGTTGAATAACAATAAAAAATTGTAAAAACACAATATTGAATGTATCTTTTAAAATAAATAAAAACTACATTATATTTACCGAATAAGTGAAATAAATGAAAGTATTCATAGTTCACAAAATTGATATAAAATATTTTACTCTACAAACCTTTGTTCTTTTGTCCACTTTTCGGAGTTTCTGGTTTTGCATTATTCTCAACTTTGTTATCTTTTTGCTTGACAGTCTTTGGCGATGTAAAATAATTATACAATGTATTTACTTTCGACATTTTTTTATATTCGATTATGATACAACCTTTAACTTCTATACAATTTTTTGCGAATTATTCAATCCAATTCTAACGACGCTAATACTTCTATGCGCACGAAGTAAAAATCGCGGCAAAATTTTAACTATCCTATGATGTAATACGTCATCGATTACATATATTTTTCCCTAGAATATCAACGACAAAAAAAAACTTATTTATCGATTATATTTATACAGAATGTTTCGTAATACTCAACGGGTAAATAAATCATCAATAAAAGCTTCCAAAAGATTATGAGTTACAATAACAAATCTGAAATATAAATATTTTCATCACTTATAATGTAAAAATATTAAAAACGTTGTATTTATTCAATTACGTATATACGAACATCTATTAATATAAAAATCTATAATTATCTTTCAAAATTTTTAAATCCTTTTAATGCGTATCTGTAAGTTCATTTACTATATTTAAATTCTAATGTATTCGCGCTATTCGTGTTAATTTACGTACCATCCAATCAAAATGTAGATTCCTTGGATTCAGCCAATCGAATCGTTAAATGAAAGCGATGATTCATAGTCACGATGAAAATTTACAAATAAGCAAAAAGATCTTTTTTTTTTGTGTATTTCCTTATCTAGTTTCTTCATAATAATTAGTAATAAGAATCAGTATTTTGCCATTGGTCAAAACAGGAAATGTCCTAGTATATATCGAAAATCAAAAACAGCTATTGGTTTAAATTGACGAAAGTTTCGATTAGTTCCGACTACTTTAGAGAAAAGCACAAAATTGATGTATCGATATTTTTCGTAGTATCCCTTCTCAAAGCACACTTCATGCCTTACGGATTCTGAAGTTAACCGTGTGGGCTGGCGAGATAGCGAGCCGTTTGTATTTCTGTTAATCTTCGCCAGAAACATGTCTTCAGGTAAATATATTTGTTTGGAAATTTTATTTATATAATTCTGCATTTTATTTTATATAAATTAGCTTGTAAAAAGTTTTCTATGTAACGTTAACGTGATTTTTCCATGAACATAACCAAACTTTACATAAACCATGGACCATGCTTTCAATATTGTACCATACTTTGTTAACACTACGTTTTATATATTTAAAATTTAAAAGTCATCCATTTATCTAGGTAAGAAAGGAAAAAAGAAGAAAAACTGTAAAACTGTTGATTTGATGTCATTCTTGGCTGATGGCGGTGGAACCCCTACCATACCTTTAAAATCAACGAGTTGGGCTGATGATGTTGAAGATGAACATGGTATGTGACTATTATAGACCTATAATAAATCATTATCTTATGCTCTATATCAAATATAATTTATTCTCTTAGATTGAAGATATTACTAGTACTTTATTCTTTCGTAAACTTTTCAATCATTAAGTAAAATTTATTTGAAGGAGTGTAAGATAAGTAATAGTGAAAGTCTACACGAAATAACGAATATCAGTAAAAGATATGTGTTAAATCCTTAAATTATATTGACTAGATAAGAAAGTTTGTATGACTTATCTGTCTAATAAAGATAAAAAGGTTTATGATCAATTCTTCGTTTTTAGAATAGGCTAGGTATTACAAGTAATTTGATAATATAAAAAAGAGTGAATGTTTGAGTTAATTTCAATTTAATTTATTAAGATACGATGAAAAGCGTTCTTGTATATTTTTTATTTTATAGAAGGAGGATATACTTCGAGGAGTAACAAAGAACCAGTTGTTCTGCCTACTGCACCTAGAGCTGCAAGAGGTCCACGTATTGACGAAGAAAATATTCCTACAAATCCTCCTTTTGTAGCATATGTTACTAGTTTACCTTATGAAGTAGATGAAGATGATCTTATTGAATTTTTTGCCGAAATGAAGGTTAGTTGACTTTGCTTTAAAAAACTTTTACATTTGATGAATATATATTAATTTTATAATTTTTATACGTTATTATAGGTTACTAGTGTACGCTTACCGAAAGATCCAAATAAACAACTTAGGGGATACGGATATGTAGAATTCGAAGACCGGCAGAGTTTAATTGATGCTCTTTGTATGACAAATACGGTAAGACAATTGATTGTTTTGATCGAACGATTACTTTTAATATCGAGATAGACGCATAACGTTGAAAATATCGTTGTACGTTTAGACTATGAAAACTAGGCGTATTCGTATCGAAGTTTCAAACAGCAGTAACGATGAACGAAGAGGAGGGCGTATGGGAAGAGATAATCGTAGAGATAATTATGATGATCCGGAACGCACTTCTGGAGACTGGAGAAGTAGGCCTAGGGACGAACCTCCAAATTCCGAAGGTGACTCCTATCGTAGTCGTTATGATAATAGGGATAGAGATAGGGAGAGAGATAGAGAAAGGGAAGGTATGTATATAATATAATTTTTCAATGTATATTGTCCTACTATGACAACAAAGGAACTATGTAAACAATTTTCTGTGTTGTTATATTTTATGTAGCTACAGATGATAAACCTGGCGCATGGCGTAATAGAAGCGAAGATGACAGAGGGAGATCAGCATTCAAAGACAGAGGTTTCAGGGATGATGATAGGGATAAAGAATGGACACGATATGGCGATAGAGGTGGTAGTAGAGATAGAGATGGTGATAGAGATAGAGATAGAGGTAGTAGTTTTGGTCCACGTCGCGATTATGGAGATTGGGAACGTGATGGACGTAAGGATGGAAAAGGAAATTCAGAAACGAAACGTAATGATATAAATTCTATAAAAAATGTTAATATGAATTATTTGTTTTTCTTATATATACGTTAAATTTTAGCTGCTGAACCACGGACCAGACCAAAGTTACAACTACAACCTCGTACTAAGCCTATTGAACCATTAAATGCTAAAGATGAAAAATCAGAATCCGTAGCTCCAGCTTCCTCCACATCGGTACCTGCGGCAAATATTTTTGGTGCAGCCAAACCTGTGGATACTACTGCCAGAGAGAGAGAAATAGAAGAACGTCTTGCAAAATCATATGCAGAATCAAGATCAAAAGAAGAAGCGTATGTGAAAAATATTACTTTATATAATTACCGATCTTCTTAATTTTTTAACATAATTTTAATCTTTCTCATCTTTTAGAGAAAATGAAAAACGCAAAGAAGGTACATGGGGACGACGCAATGGAGTGAGTTTCATAAATTAATTATCAAAATGAAATGTTTATATAAATAAAAAAAAAAAAGATTAAAGAAAAACAATTTTTTTATCTATAAAAAAAAATGGAATTTGTTTTCTTGTAGGAAGATCGCGATGAAAAAGAAAAGGATAAAAGTCGTGAGACTTGGAGGTCAGAGGGTGAAAAAAAATGGACCGATAAATCGGCACCGCATAGTCACTCGACTTCCGCACGTTCTGGTACTCTTATTTTCGTATATAAAAGAACTTTGTATATGTAGTTGTAGCTTCTATAAACATAGATTCTCTAAAGAGAGGTACACCGGTTATAAATAAATATACTATTTAGATCAACACGGAGAGTCCAAAGGAGATTCCAAAGGATCCAATCCTCGCAGTGGGCCACCACCAACAAAAACATCCCAGAAAAGCGACAATCGTGGATTAGATAGGTAATCAAACATTATAAATATAGTTAAGCTTATTATTTCGTATATCCGTTGATCCTGAAAGAACATGTTTATACGTAGTCTTTGTATAATATGTTTCATTGAGATTAAGTGTAATCAATTTCTCTAAAGAAATTAATTATATAATTATTATAACAATAAACAACTATAGCAGGGAACGAAAGGAAAGAGATAAGGAAAAGGATGAGCTTGACAGAATGCCTAAGGCAAAAGATGAAAAAGCTCCAGTGAGTAAACATTTTGTTTGTTTTTTCTTATATATATATATATATATATATATATATATATATATATATATATAATTTTGGGAAATGTAAATGATCAGTGAAAATTCCATTTCAGAATTTTGTCGTTTCCAACAAGTATTCCATGTTACCTGATGACGCGGATCCTGACAATATTGAAGATTAGTCGTATCATCATAATTTACTATGCCATGTGCATTATAATTGGTCTATATACACACATTACTAATGTTTGATTTACAATTAAAAATACGTATCCAATTGATTCATAAGCAAGGCATATGCTCTTGGTACTATTTTACAGGAATTATTGTTGATTTATATATATTTAATCTATTTTATTATTCCGAATATAATTATCAATCTCTATTTGTGTATTTGATTTATATTTAATACGAGTGCGTGCTCTGTGTCATTAGATCAATGTGGAAAAGTTTTCGTACTGCTATATTAAAAGGAATTATTATTTCAATACCTTACATATGTAATTCTATTAATATTACATTCACAAAATAGGAATTGGGATTTTATTCGTTGTAGAGTTGTTGTACATTGTATCTTATTTACAATATAATATATAAATACCGATACAGTTACGCCAGATACTGTGTAGTATTTTTTACGATAGCACGATGTTTTAATATTAGTAGGAAAAAAGAAAATAAAAGGTGAATCTTTATTAATTGAATTAATTTTGTGCTATTTTGTATGCGTCGAATAGTTCAAATTATACAATTAGGAATTGCACATTGGAGAAAATAATATTTACGTTCGCATGTATACGAAATTTATATTTGGAAATTTTATTACATAATTCAAATTTATCGTTTTACCCGTCTCTACTTGGTATAAATTAAACTAAAATTCTCTATAATTTTTTAATACAATAAATTAGTAAATATTATAATAAAATTAACGGTATTGCACAGTTTTGTATGTTCATGTATACAAAATTGTGCAAAAGGTTTTATACGTCTATGTGTGTGTGTATATATATATACATATACATATATATATATATATACACAAAGTATAATCTATATTTATAATTCACTTGATATATTATATCAATTTTAGTGGGTCATTATTGTTGAGTAGTCTGTGCCAATTGACGCAATTGCTTTAAAACAGTTTCTAATAATTTTTTCTTATCTCTCTCGCTTTTCTTCAGTACAGAAAATACTGTTTTTTTATCAGATTCTTTCAATCTGTAAAAAAATACGTCGTATGAAGATTTAATAAAATATTCTGCGCGTGTATAATAAAAAATAAAACTTTGTTACATACTTCTCTAATAAAATCACAGCCATATTTGGAGTTACTAAGTTATATTTGCTTGAATCATGACCATAGTCATGAAAATAGGTTGGCCAATCCCAACCCATGAACAAGTCTAGCAATTGTCTTAATTGACTAAAATATTGCAATAATGTACCTTCTGGTAAACCGACAATAGGTTCTGAAGCAGCAAACTCTGTAAAATGTAATCATATATTGTTGCATAATTGCTTATATTACAAAATAAATATGATCTGTAAATACAAGGAACACATACGTTCGCATTGTATAGTATCCAAATTGACTTGTTGAAGTGCACCCATTGATATTTGCTTTACATCTTCACTAATTAATATATCTAATATAGCTTTTGCTATATGATCGCAAGCTGATTTACATGCAACTTGTGCAACTTCATCCTAAAAATTCAAAAGATAAATTTATTATACTATAAAATTGTACATAGACTTATATATATATATATTTTTTATACATACTGGTAAATTGGTAAAACATGTAAATGTACTTTGTAAAAATGCTATGAGATCTGTAATGAATCCAGAAGCATGGCCTTGAGGCTCAGACAAATTCCAGTCGTAATTTTCTAATTCCAAAAATTCGTCCAGCTTCTTTTCAAGTTTTTCACAAATCTGCGTTTCTGCGTCTTCCCTTGCCACCCTAAACATAGCAGATTTGTCTCCCACACAACTTAATTGTCCTTCGTGTTGTGTTCTGTATATTATTATTAAAGTAATTACTCCTTTAACGCATTTATTAAATGTCATTAATAATGTTTGTTGAAGGTCTTACCCAGTAATATTAGTAACAAATTCTTCCAAGTATTTTGTAGACTTTTCTAAATAGCCCATGTTTATTATAATTTGAACTACTTGTAAAAGAGCCAAAGATGGTTTTCGAAACAACGACGACAAACATCCACTAAATGTTCTTGTTAAAAGTAAATTTGTTGATTTACAAATCATTTCGTCTATTTCGGCTTGCGTAAAATTTAAATCTTCCGAATATTTCAAGCAAGCGTAAATAAATTCTTTAACTTGTTGATAGACCTTTGGAACCATGGCTGAAAATGGAAATTTTTTAGGAAACTTGGCCTTTTGTAATTCTTCATCATGATATGGAAAAGAACTAAGAATGCTTTCATATTCTGCTTGTGACGTGACCTGTAATTAATTAACTGATTTCTGATATATGATCTAAAGCACATAATGCTTTTTTCTTGATCCGATCAATATATCATACCTGTAACGGTAAAAAACTATCCTCGTCTAAAATATCTCGAAAAACTTGAACCCAATGTTGCATAAGAACTTCGTTGTAATGTACACGAATTTCTTGTAGCAAATCCCAAAGTTGTCCAACAGGATATCCGTAATTCTAATTGTTAAAACAGAATAAGTGATAAAGGCATAATGATTTATAATAAACACATATTACAAACTGTACTTACTCTTAATGTTGTGTTAAAAAGCATTATTAAGTTTTTTATCTTTAATATTAGTGTTGCGTCTGTACAGTATGCCTAAAAGGTTTAACAATTAATCGATTGATTAGTTCTTTTAACTAGTATCTTCGATTTTATGTAAAGCTTACTGAATGTGTTCTAACTGAATTGACTATTTTAGGTAGAGCCATAGTCCATAATTCTTCTAAATAAGAATGAGTAGCTAATCCATTACTTGTATTCAAAATATGATCTTCTACCACAAAAAAGCCGACAATACTATGTAGATAAGCCTGATATCCAATTAAACTTTCGTGCTAAAAAAAAGATGAGAGTATATTTAAAAATATTTATTACAATAATTAATTGATACAGACCCTATACTTACCATATTAATGGGAGCTTGCAAGACAAGCCTAGCCTGTTGCTTTCTTTGGTTCCTATAGTAAGTCTTAAATGTTTCACCTTCACGGAGAACAGTGTAAATATGCATACAACGATATACCGGGCTGAAATCCATCAAGTCTTGCGCGCTTAATTCTTCCTCTCCGTCGCCTGATTCCGAATACGTTTGTGATTTTTTCTTTTTCCGTCCAATAATTTCAGCTTCAATAACCAATTGTTCGGCAGTCTAAAGAACAAGCATAAGACGTTATTTGTTATGTTATTTTATATAATCTTAGATTAAAATTAGCCTTCTTATGATATTAATACATGTAAGATTTTGCTTACATGTCGCATTGCAACCTCTCCAATTTTTGGCGAATGTTTTCTTATATTCTCTAAAAAATCTCGTAGGTCTGACATGGAAGCATCTTTTATATTTTCACGCAATCTACAATCAAAATTGTAACAAAGAATTATGAAGTTAAATTTAAAATTATAGTTATCTTTTAGAATACTACCTACTGTGGAATTTGTTGAGTTATTTGGGAAGAGAATCTATAATTTGTAACTTTTGGAAGGTCATGGTGTTCTAGTTGCTCAAGAGTTTTCAAAGCTGGATAGTAACGTTTATCTTTCAATTGCTTTTGTAGTTTCGCGTAAGCTGCCAAAACAGGAAGGCACATAGTGAGACTGTTTACAGCAGCTGCCATGTTACTTTCTACTTTACGTGCCCGTACAAGTTCTTCTCCCTTTTCAATTACTTTACTAGAAGTGGCAGTTATACATTTGTCAAGTTCTACTATTTCTGCCTGTAAAGTTAACGATACTTTAATCAAACTATGCAATTTATATAAAAGAAATACCTCGTACTAAGTTAAAGCGAATATAAAAACATTCATCGACTAACATTAAGTTGTTGTGCTTGTGAGCGAACTTGTAAAAGTTCGCGAATAGAATCGATGAATCCTTGATAGTGATGATTACACATTCTTTCGATATCTTTGTCATGAGCTTTGATACGCTCATCGAGCTTCTCCAAAAATTTTTCATGTTCATTGCCATCATAAATCGCCCTGCAAAAAAGTCATTAAGAATGGATAGTATAATTGCTTCAACAAAATAATATAATTACTTCCAGTAGCAATGATAGTACCTGATAATAAGGCCTATACTATTATTGTTTGATGTTTCTATTTCATATAAAAAATGTTCATGTTTGGGTGCAACGCTCGAAAGAATATTTTGAATTTGAGCGACCGATAATCTTGACATATTATTTAATTTGATCTTATTTCATTTTATTTTCATCCCTTAACTTGCGATCTCGTTTTCACCCCTTCATTGCGCATATGCACCGTTCGATCTTGCATCTGCGTAAAGGGGGTGGTTTTCGTAGGCGCGTTTTTTCGATAGAAATGCAATGATATGCTGTAATCGTAAATAAAATAAACATACCGAAAAGTAGGTCCTAAATAATCATCGATAGCTTCTATTTCTTGTATGAGGGCGTCGTAACGTTGCATTTTTTATTAAATTCTCTTTCAATATTGATGTTACAATAACACTTAATTTATCAAAAGAAAAGGATTATATCAAATTAGAATAAATCGTCATCTTAACCTACAAATTATTTTTAATTAATGTTTTTAGTAATACGATCTGTCAGCATAGACAGAAATAAATAATTAAACATACGATTTGTCAAATTTGGAATCTCGTATATACGATCCTGAACATCTGATACAACTCGCCCTCTAGCAAAGAAAAGATTGAACTAATTTTTTTTTTTTATTTTGGTACCCTATACGGGTCTTTTTATAGTTACGCTCTTGAATCATGAAGGTGCAACACCTTTAATTTTTTGTAGCAATACGTCCCTGAGCATGTTTCCATGACAATCAAAATGCCAAATGTTGTTATGAAATGTTACAAAGTATAGAGGACATAATGATTTTTTTACTCAAGACGATAAAAAAGGTAATGAATTTTTTTATACTTTATATGTTATTATATCAATATTATAAGAAAATATTATGACAGAGAAGTATTATGTTCTTTATTATATGATAGAATTGATTATATTTCTGAAATTAGATAAGACTTTCTTAAACATATGCTCAAAAATATACAATATGTTGTAAAAGTTACTTTAATATCTCGTATAATTCAACAAATAGTAAGATATTTATACCATTGGATACACTTATTTTCATATATTTGCAGTATTATTTCATAAAAAATTTTCTTTTAAATTGACATGTATATTAATGCGTTTACAATTGGAATGAATTGGCCAATAATCCATTAACTCCTAAACCTTTTACTTCGAATACACAACCAGCCTTAGGCTGCTTTTTCTTTTCTGCATCGGATAGTCCATAACTTGATGTGGTTATGTATAAAGTTTGTAAGTTTGGTCCTCCGAATGCTACACTGGTTACTCTTTCTGCTGGAAGTCTGATGTAACGTATTAATTTTCCAGTCTTTGGATTCACGTTAAGTACCTAAATGAAATGTATTTACAATAATATTAATTATGATGGAATCCAAGCATTCAAACGTTCTAACCATTGTAATTCATTAGTATACTCTACTTACAACAGATCCATTAAAAACAGCTATCCAAAGATTGCCATCAGTATCTATAGTCATGCCATCGGGAACACCAGTAGAAATATTGTTTTTTCCCAAATCAAACACAATTCTTTTATTAGCTGAAAAAGGAAAAAAAATTAATTTAAAAAAAATATATAATTATTTCGTATGAAATATAAATGTTTAAATATTACGTACATATACTTCCAGAGAGAGGGTTATAATCGTATGCAGCTATTTGACGCGTAGGTGAATCAATATAGTAGAATGTATCATCTTCTTTGTTCCATGCTAATCCATTGCTTATAGAAACAGGAGATATTTCAACAAGTGGAGCGAAATCTTTTCCAATGCGATAAAGAGTTCCTTGATCAGGGACTACATCTCCATTTATTTCCGGACCCATGGTACCTATCACAAGAATTAATTATTACCATTAATTAAGTTATATGATAATGTAATATTTTGATACTGACCACCCCAGAATCGTCCAGAGGAGTCAACTTTGCCATCATTCCATCTTGTACTTTTACGATTTTTATCAACGGTAGATAATACTTTACTAGAAGCTTTAGTTAAATTAAGCCCAGAATCCCATGTAACAAGAACAAAGTCGGTGCCAGAACCTGCTACAAATTTATTAGGCTCATCCTCCACAGGTACAGCTACTCCAACTGGACCATTTTCTATAAATAGAACAAATAATTTATAAAATTGATCAAAGATGCATTACATCTCGTTCTAATTATATTGATTAATATCTGTTACCTATATATGTAGATGTAACAGAGCCAGATAAAGGATCTAATCTATATAATTTTTGATTAGCAATATCGACAAAATATAATTTCTGAGATCCATCATCCCAATGTGGTCCCTCAGTAAGTCCAAATGGTTCTGTTACTGTTTTAATCGTAATACCAGGTGTATTTTCATTAATCTCTGTTACACTTACCCTATAAAAAAAAAAGACATTAATAATTTTAATTATTCAAATATTAGATTGTTATAAAAATATGAAAGAATATTTGATCATATTATTATTAGGTTAATTGTACTCGTATGGAATCGATAAAAAATAAAATCAATGATCTTGCTATTGATTTCTTTTCTCAATGACATATTAAGGACAAAATTACGTATTAGGTTATCGTATAGTGAGAGGAAAAAGGAATGTTAGAACATTTTCCGATCGATTAAACGAAATTAGAAAACTACTAAGGAAATACTTAATGCACTATTACATAAGTTCTACGAATACTTTATACATCTATAGATTATGTAAAAAGAATATATTTACGTGGCCATTTCAAAAAACCCTCTGATTCAATTTTCAAACGTATAAAAATATCTTCGATTAATAACAATCGTTAATTGTTAAAAAATAGAAAACAACGAAAATATTTAAAAAATAAAAACAATGAACTATTGTTAAAATTTATGATCACTTCATATGATTACAAACGTAGAGATATATGAATACATTCGTATACTCATACATTCGTATTATTTTTTTTTTGAACGTATTAAATATGCGCGCGCATACGTGTACATGTGTGTGCACGTTTAAAGATTATTAAAAAAGAAAAAAAAAAAAAAAAAGAACGTAATCGCTATATCGAATACATCGAATACATTTTTACACGATACAATACATGTACAATAAATTAGAAAGTACGAATTCCAATGAGTTTAGAAACAGGTTGATTCTTAGCCAAATGCATGCTAGATTTATTTATTTTTTCTCTTTATTTTTTGTGCTTCTCAAATAATTAAAATCCTTTCACTTACCTAGCATCTGTCAAAGCAGCAAAATACGAAGTGAGATATAAGAAAAAACGAAAAATATCGAACATAATGAAAATTCAATATTTTCGATGTAGTTCAAGAAAGCGGACGGGATGTACGTACTTCTCGATGGATTTGATTCGATGTTGAAAAATTGAAAGTACTGGAACAGAAAGAATGACAAGTCGAACTTATTCTTTATCCTTATATAGAGTTTTACGTTCACTTTATTATACTGACAGAAAATGATAAGCGTGATAGAACATAAAATCAATATTGTGGTATTTATTCAAGACGTGTTGAATATAAATGAAACTTATCGGTAATAGAGTATGGTCCCATTTATATTCTGTCACAACTTGTACGAATAATTTAAAAAAATAACAAAGAAATACATTTTTCTCCTTCATATTTCACGTTATTATCTCTTAGAACATAATAAATAGTTGTTAGAAATATAATTTATTCTTTTGTAGAAAATAATACGATTTTTCTATATCTATCATTTATATATCTAATCAATTTTTTATAAAAAAAAAAAAAAAATAAATAAATATATAGAACCCATTTATTTAAGATTAATATTTTTACAATGCTATACAAAGAATTTACTAAACGATTATATAACACATTTATGACATCTTTGAAAAAATATGAGAAAATTAAAGCAAATATGCATTGTCATAAATACCTACTTTAATAGCTGTACAATATTAAAACATTAAAAAATTAAATTTGAACAAAGATAAACGTGAGTATCATGCGCATAAAAGTATGATTTGGTGCGCTTGCGCGAAAGGCATAGTGGCGCCATCTGTCGTTTGTTAGGAAAACACTCTTCTCTCGCGGCCAACATCATCAAGTCACGTGACAGCGGCATATTGATACGTGTCGTCGAAGAGAGCCACGATTCGCAACCGTTTGCCAGTTTAAGCCTACGCGGCCACCTTTACTCGAGTCTTCTTGTTTCATGTACAAGTGTTTAACGGTGTTGTTCTTGGAGTCCTATTAAGAGCATCGGTTAGTTGCACGGTTGAACAGTAATATTAAAGACAAATAACGGTATTAAAATGGGATGTGAGTATATAATTTAATTATTATAAATTGCAATGATAATTTGATCTTAAATTATATTACCGCTATTTGCCGTATTGGTAACCTCCCGGAATCACTTATACTATAACAACATATTGTTACTACGAGGAAATTTTTTTATATTCGTTGACTTTCATCACCGAAATTTTATTTTCCTTTTTCTTACTCGTCTCATTATAATTTTTCAGTCAAATTTTTGGAGGTGATAAAACCATTTTGCAGTATACTACCAGAAATAGCAAAACCACAGAGAAAGGTAAGTTTTCGTGGATCTATTTATATCTTCGATTATATTTGCCAATTGCACGCATTGTACTTCCTAAAATTCTGTATTGTAAAAATTAGATCAACATTGGACTATTGTAATAATTGGGAAAAAATAACCTTTAACCTACTTTCATACGTGTGACATCATTTTTTATATCACTCTTTTTCTTTTTTTACACATCTTTTATATTTCTATTTTTTTACAGATTCAATTCAGAGAAAAAGTATTATGGACGGCGATAACGTTATTTATTTTTTTAGTATGTTGTCAGGTAAATTATATATATATATATATATATTATTTGTTATTATCACCTGTGCCTCGTAAGTTGATAATATATTTTGCACAAGAGAATATTCAACATTATATAACGTATATTATTTTTTTAGATTCCACTCTTCGGTATTATGTCTTCGGACAGTGCAGATCCTTTTTATTGGATTCGTGTTATTCTTGCATCAAATAGAGGTACATTAATGGAATTAGGAATTTCTCCTATCGTTACTTCTGGTCTTATCATGCAGCTTCTGCATGGAGCAAAGATTATTGAAGTTGGTGACACGCCGAAAGATAGAGCGCTGTTTAATGGGGCACAAAAATGTAACTACAGAACGTTGTATATATCTTACAATATTTTCATTGATTAAAAAATCTTTCGTTTTTTCTTCATACAGTGTTCGGTATGGTTATCACCGTTGGGCAAGCCATTGTTTATGTAATGACTGGAATGTATGGAGATCCAACTGAAATTGGAGCTGGTGTTTGTCTTTTGATTATCATTCAATTATTCGTTGCTGGTTTGATTGTACTACTGCTCGATGAATTGCTTCAAAAGGGTTATGGTTTAGGAAGCGGTATTTCTCTTTTTATTGCCACTAATATTTGCGAGACCATAGTATGGAAAGCATTTTCTCCTGCCACTGTCAATACTGGTATGTTGATTTCAATATTATACATATTTTGAGTGATCACATGTAATGTGGTATATTATATAAATTGTGGTAAATGCACAGGTCGTGGAACAGAATTTGAAGGTGCTGTTATTGCTTTGTTTCATCTTTTGGCTACGAGACAAGATAAAGTACGAGCTCTTCGCGAAGCATTTTATAGACAGAACCTTCCTAATCTCATGAATCTCCTAGCTACTATCTTGGTATTTGCAATTGTGATATACTTCCAGGTAAAATGTGTGAAATATCATTTGCTATACTCTCGAAAAATTTATAGATAAAAATATGGATGAATGTAATTAATATAATCGATTTGTATTTGTAGGGTTTCCGTGTAGATTTACCAATAAAATCTGCTAGGTACCGAGGTCAATATAGCAGTTATCCCATCAAATTGTTCTATACCAGTAATATTCCGATTATTCTTCAATCGGCACTAGTATCCAACTTGTACGTCATCTCTCAGATGTTGGCTGTGAAGTTCCAAGGAAACGTTATTGTCAATTTGTTGGGAGTTTGGTCTGACGTTGGTGGTGGTGGTCCTGCTAGGTCTTATCCCGTTGGTGGATTATGTTATTATCTTTCACCGCCAGAGTCAGTAGGTCATATCGTCCAAGATCCAGTGCATGCTGTTCTGTACATCTTATTCATGCTTGGTTCATGTGCTTTCTTCTCTAAAACATGGATAGAAGTTTCGGGCAGTTCTGCAAAAGATGTGAGTTCAAATACTTTTTATAACATTAAGTATGTACTGAATACAGTAATATGCATTTTTGTCAATTTAGGTATGGAAACAATTAAAGGAACAACAAATGGTTATGAGGGGACATAGGGACAATTCCATGATTCGTGAATTAAACAGATACATTCCAACTGCTGCAGCGTTTGGTGGCCTATGTATCGGAGCTCTCTCTGTACTGGCCGATTTTCTTGGTGCAATTGGATCGGGCACTGGTATATTACTTGCTGTGACTATTATATATCAGTACTTTGAAATCTTCGTTAAAGAACAAAGTGAAATGGGTGGCATGAGCACTCTATTGTTCTAAACTTAATATACATAGACTTTCAAAGTGAACTTTTTTAATTTTGAAGAACTGAGAATAATAATTTATTGTAAAATAAGAACATTTGGCAATGTCAGCACTAATATGTACCTGATTTGCCATAAAGTGAAGTCTTCATCGTGTGAATCAAATCATACAATATGTGTATACATTGTCCTGGTAGATTTGTCACATTATGCAATTATTTCATAAATTCTCTTATGTATGTTAGAATTATATACACCTTTTTTTTTGTTTATTTTTTAAAAAAAGAAATACGTTTTTTTCTCGCATGTGTAAGTAAAATAGCCGTTTGTTCTGCACTATATCTTTAGTGCGTAAGTCATACCAATTGCAATCAAATGCAATGACGAAGTGTAGAAGAGGAATTCATACATAACTCTTAAATGCTCGAATAAGAATGTGAAAAGTTTTTTGTCGGATGCTCGATGCATTCAATTGAGATAAAAAGTTTCTCACAAACGCACGCGAGCAATGTACATAGTAAGAAAATAATTAAATATTCTCAACATTTTTTACTAATATTTTAAACTCTGTATAATCCAGAGCTTTATGAAAGACTCGAGACGAGTACGATTAAATTCGTAACGTTTATATGAATTTAAGCAATTATGCATATATACGATATGTAATCATTTTGTTCGGACGAGACACCCACCTAGGGTATTCGTACAGCAATCAACTTGAACATTGTTTGTTCATCATAGGTACCATCATTCCTGTATTATCAAAGACATAACACAATTTAATTTCTTCAATGTATTTAGCACAATGTACTTTTATAAAAAGTAAAACTTATTTTTCGTCTTCCTTGCTTTGTCCTACCTATGGAAAAGAAACTACCTTTCTTTTGTTTATTTATATTTACTCAATATATCGTAAAACAATTGCAATTTATTAATATCAAAAAGAGGATGAATGTGAGAGATGTATCAATGATGCAACATATGACTCTTAAACTTATAAACGAGTGTTGATTTTTTATATGTATTATGAACGGAATAGCAGATGATTATACATACATATACATATATATATATATATACATATACATATACATATATATATACATATATATATATATATATATATGCACACATATATATATAAAATATTGGCAAAAAATTCATTTCTATTTTATAAAGTGTGAATGTCCTTTTCTACTTTGTATGTAATAGCGTTGTTATTGATAATAATATACCTACTGTTATACAATTTCAATGTAGAAATTGGTATATTGAATACCTATACTGTATTGTGAATAGTATAAAAGTATTAAATTCCTTTCAAAGGCACATTATATTAGCTTTTCTTTCTCTATTAATTATATTTTTTAAAATTCATTTCTTTTTTAATTTTCTAACATAATGTATACAAAATAAGTGATTATTATATTATTTACATCATAATTATATTATGTATTCCTATATTTATATGAAAAAGTTTATATTTTCCTTCATATTCAATCGTATAAAATATAAAGGTATTTTTGCATTATTATTTATGTTCATTAAAAAACAATGTAGAATAAAGTGGACCTAAATTGTGAATATTTGCGAGTAAAATCAAACGAAGTATTTCTATGAAACGTGTGTTTGGAACAGAAGTATCCGTATCTCTCCATGCAACGTTAGATCCTTCATTGCGAGTAAATAATGCCGGTGATGGAACATTCTCTCGCATGTATGCCCATACACATTCTCTCATCACAGTATTTATCTGTAATAAAAACAAAATAATATTTTTATTGAAGAAAAAATCCCAAGTAATTTATTTATAAAATGAACGTGTACACGCATACCTGATTAGATTCTAGAACAGGTAGAATATCTCTAATACTTGCTAATGGAGGTGGTAGCAATTGTCCAAGTGCCATAACATTTAAAAGTGCTACTCCCTCTTCTATATTCCAGTTAGCCATAACCGTAGCTGCTATACCTCTTAACAAGACAGAACAATATGCTAAAGCAGGTCTGTACCAAGCTGTTAATTCTAAAAGAGTCCATAGCAAAGGTACGTCTTTAAATGTACGACGGATTTGTAAATCTCTTTCCACGGTAACCTGTAATAACAAAAAGCTGTGTTAACTGATATCTGAGATTTAGTAATCAGCATATTTTTTAAGAAGTATCTACCTTTGTAAATTCTTCGTCAGGCCATGGCAATCCATTATACATAACATCAGGTGATACTAATTCTACTAACAATAAACTGACCATTGTTATTGCATCTAAATTAACAGGATATTGTTCTAATTCCTGATTGCTACAACAAGCCTAAAAAAATGAAATAAAAAAAATATTATATAACGATATATAAAATTTATATTTTATAACAAGTGTATATGTGCATTTAAGCTTACCTTTATCACGTCAATTAACAACATTTTATTTAGAGTAATAATCCCTTTATCAAGGTTGTTCTCAGGTGGTGGTCTTCTTGGACCGTGTCCTATTACACCAGCATGAAATACAGAAGAGTTTCTTTGAGCTAGCATTGTACTTGTAACCTACAGTTACGAAAGTAATATTAGAAACATAATATGAGATATGTGTTTGACTTGTCAATTATAAATTTGTAACAATATTACCTGCCTATGATTTTGATGCAATAGTAACATTTCTTCAAATTGTGGTTCAAATTTTTCTTTTGCACCAAAATATTTGGCTGGATCGTTATTAATGCAATGTACCAATATATCTCTAAGTGCTAAGACCCGTGCACACTGAGAATAACAAGTTAAATCCTTTAATAGATGACAAACTATTTTTATGCCTTTTTCTTTTTTCATAATATCTGTAAATCAATATCGATATTAGTAAGCATTATAATATAACTGAGCATACCAATGAATAAATTACCTTCTTCTGCTATACATAAAAAAAAATATTGCAGTACTGCTTTTACCAATTTTAGTGTAAGTTCAATGTTTGGAACAAAATAATCTTTCCCAGGCATACTTAACAAATCTAGCATTACAGCTATATCATTTGCTAAATCAAAATTATCCGTTTTCGTTAATAATGAGGAAATTTGAAGTAAATTCGACTTAATGGCTCTAGTTACTATTTTCGATCTAAATACTATTACTTTATTAGATCTCTCCCACCTAAAAGAAAAAACAAAACAAGTTTCACGTTTATAATTATTCTTCTGTAATTTAAAGAAGTCGATACTGTATCATGCATCAATATAGATAGATATTACGTAAAGCTTCACTTTATATACCTACTTTAACAATATCGTAAGATTTTCAAATAATTTTCTTGACTCTTGTATCTCTGTAACACTTTTATAATGAATTTCTCGAAGTGCTTGTTCTACTATTTGTGTAAAATAACCATGATTAGCGAACATAGTTTCACTCTCGGGTTTGTTTACGGGAAACAATATAGAATTGTTAGAAATAAGATGTATCAATGCAGCTAAATGAAATGTTGTTTGGGCTTTTACCAACATAAATGATGCAGCAGATATTAAAATATTAGAACTTTGTCCACCAATGAAGCACAATAGCCTCACTGCTGTTTGAACTCGTAATGGATCTCTATTTAGAAGTAATGGTATTATCACAAGTAACTCTTGTTTAATAGAATTTAAAAGAGAAATATTTGCAGACTGTACACTGTGTGTCCTAAAAGTTAAATTTATTTCTTGTAGCATTAACTCTAATATTTCACGACATACATTCTTGACACTCTGAGTTGCATTAACACTATGATATCCAACATTGCTTGTATTCAAACTAGTATCTAATAGAATATTTATTATTTGGGATGCTCCTTGTTCACAACCTAATGCTAAGTGTACAGCTAAGTCAATCAGTGCCTCCGGTTGATTATTGAAATATTTACACCAATCTGAGGCATATAAAGCAAGTCGTGGAATAACATCAGGATTTACTAAAATATAAAATATTATATTATTTTTTATATCTTTACCAATCTATTAAAGCCTTTACGCACTTTACTTACGTATTTGCGAAATATCGCTAGTTATTGCTTTTAATAACGTTGGAGAAAGAGAAGCTAGTTTCAACAGAAATGGTACAGTAGCTAATTTTTGCTGTCTCGTATCTTCGTCAACATTTATGTTTTCATCCAAACTCCACTGTAAAAAAAAACCAGTTACAAATTAGTAAACCAAGAAATTTATTAATTATTATGGCCACTTATCATCGTATTCTCTTACTTTAAATAAATCCAACAGGGCAGTTCTAATATCCTGAAAGTGACTACCAGCTAAGTGTCCTAGAATACCAACGACAGAATTCAATTTTGGATTCTTTAGATTATATTCATAGCCCATGGCACAGAAATCTTTTAATCCGCATGATAATACTCTTGTAATAACTGTGTTTGGAAAACAACTTCCCACATGAGCAACAACCCAATCAAAATGCGGACTATGTAATACGCTAGTATCCAGTAATGCTTTAATACAAGATTCTGTATCAGAATGCATAAGACATTGAAGACATTGCGCCGTGATGTCGATCAATGTACGAGTAGCACGACAAGACATCCATTGTTGTAAAAAATCATTGATTCCAGCATTGGTTGGTAAATTACCTCGTTTTGAATATTCTGATGATAATTTACCTATTAAAGTAAAATATTAACATTATACTGAAAAGTAGTTTTTCTATCGATATGTTATATAAAATTAAGCTTATATTCACCAAGCAATTCCAAAGACCATGCTGATATAATCGGTGCCCATGCTTCCGGATTTCCATGAATGAAATTACTTAATACAGTATAAATTTCTATAATAATACCTTCCTCGGATATAACTACACTTTGATTTGTCTGTAAAATATAAATTAATGTTTAAATAAATTAATATTTCTATATAAATTAATCAACAAAACTAGTCGACGATACATATATACTGTTATTATTTACCTCAATTTGCCGTACATATTTTGTAACTGCAATACAGAATACATTACAAAAATACTCAAGTACAGCATCTCTTGCAGCAGGAAGATTTTTAAGTAAAAACAATGCTGTTCTTGTTACATCAAGAGTATTTGTATTATGAGGTCTGACAGCCGATGAAATAAATTTTCTAACCTCTGCTAATATATCTTGTGGTGACAATGTATTCGTTAAATGTAACATATCTAATGTATTTGTATATATATTTAAGAGAGAGAGAGAGAAAAAGAGTAAATTTTTATTAATTCTTTAAATATATTAAAAATTATCAGTTATATTTCGTAATAACTTTACGTGAATACATTCACGTTTTTATAACGTGCAATTGCATCTTTTTTTGTGATGCGTGAACGTTCATATTGGTTCAGATGTCGTATAAAACTAAACATACTACAGTAATCAAAATTATATCGAATATTAAAATAATACAAATTGTAAACTTTATTAAATCAGAATTCATTTAATTTCATAGGAATTATAAAAATTATTAAATGATAAATGATAATTATATACATTTATAATCATTTTATCAAAATAGGTTACGAATATAAACTTTGATTTGACTACACTTCTAAACTTCAAAATGTCTAATTCAAATAATAAGTAGTTTTAATATCTTTATTTTATTTTCATTAATTTATAGGGCAATAAAATTAATCTTATACAATAAACACATTCATACTCTATCAGTCTCCATGTTTTATTAAATTTTTATTACAATTATGCTTCTGAAAAAATTATCAACTTAGAGTATCTAAAATTATTTATACAATTTCTGAAATACTTATGTGGAAGATTAATATCATTTGTCAACTATATAAGAATTAAGTATTAAAAAGAGTTCTTAGGAATATCAAATTATTTATATTGAACATTTAACAGACTTGAATTCCATATTTACATATAGAAAGCGAATAGGATATTCTTTTTTCATAGTTCTAACGTCTCTTTTTTTTTTCTTGCTTTCGTGGCCGATGAGGTTTTCTTGGAGTAACTTGTGGACTGTTTTCTGAACATTCGACATCACTTGGATCATCCTATAATCATTATCGTTATACATAATAAATGCATAAAGATATTGAACTAAATAAATTATATTAAATGATAAGTAAAAATAATCATTGTTTACAATTTAAGACTATACCTTCAATGCAGTACCTCCATCAGATGGACCTGCTCGGTATATAACTATAGCTAATATACATACAACTTGAAATATTGCTCCTAGATAAAGTCCAATTCTTAATAATTGTTCAAAAAATGTTTCTTCGGCAGGAAGTAAAAGACGTTTCAATTGTGGATCAGCATCTGCCATACTAAAAGATACATGCATTAAATACATCAACACTATGCATTAGAAATACTTATATTCAAGAATATTACTACTAGTAGATATTTTTCTCATTGTACAATAAAAATCCTTTATATTAATGACAAGTAATCAGGAAATGCTTGAACATAGTGCACAGTTTAAATCACAATACCTTTTACTAAGTATTTAATTCCATTTAGGAAATCATCAAATATTGTGTGAGGGAGATATGAATTTTTATTAAACATATACCACAACACGGAAATCAATAACCTAAGCAACAGTCGATCGCACGCAGAAGTTCGGTTCGTATGGCAAAATTTTCAGAATTACCAACCATATCGGTCGTATTTAAAATGACAACTATTCAAATATTGGTTCAGTTGTAATAATAGATTAGACAAAGATAAACATTAAACGCGTAATTTACTAAATCGATAAGGTTATAATAAAGTATGGAAAATATACGTTCTTATTCAGAAAGTTCATCAATTTTGAAATGTGCAAAAAGTTTGCCAAATTTTTACTGCGATCTCATTAGGTTGTCACCTTGCTTAAATTTAATAAATTCAACGATAGATGGCATCGTAATACGTAAAATCGATCTCTGCGCCAACTGCAGATAATAATGTGTACTAATTTGCAATAAATTCGCAATATTTTAATCGAATTGATATAGGTTCGATCAAATCGCATGCATATATTATAGATGCTTTTCGATCAAATCAATCTACGTGAAAGTGCTAAAAGATATTAAGCATCGATAGTAACGTGAAAATAAAATTCAATGTTCGCTGGAATTAAAATTGGCGCGCCGATAACAGCGCCGGAAGTTATCTGGGTTCGAGGCTTCATTGCTTGCGAGTCCGTGGATGTGAACCTTTGTTTTGTACAGAAGAATGGCTGCCATCTTTAGTTTTCGATGGATGTTTTCCGAAGAGATCGCGAATTCTTGTATTTATTGCGGTATTTAATAACGTAATAAAATTTAGGACAGTGAAATAACGTTGTTCGCGATGTAAAGAGTGTTTTCTCCTTGATTATTTAAGCTGCCCTGGTGTTAGTTCCATTAAAAAATGCTTGTGTTTACATCCAAGTTTCAAGTGAGCTTCTGTATTCCTGTCATATTAAGGTAAGCGATAGTTTTTTTTCGATATTTTTAATACTTTAGAACGGTTTGGAAATTGTAATTACAGCGTTTAATCATCTAAGTTTATTTAATTTCATTTGTAAATACACTTTTAAAAGAGAACATCGGGATAACGATTATGAATATCTTAGATGACATTTAAATCTCATTTTACGTTAGATATTTTTACGAATTAACGATTAACTATTTATTCATTACGCATTCTTCATTCTTCTATTACTTTAACGATTTGTTACCGATAATATACGACTTCGTAATACTTCCTATAACCAAAAAGGTTCGAAGTAACGTTGAAATATTAATGTATCGAACCTTTATTAGATAGTTTATTAAATAAATATTGAGGATTATTACGAAAATAAGAATTCTTCAAAATATATCTGTTAATTGCAATTTTCATTCCTCAATGGTGGCAACAATGGCTGGTAAAATGGTGAGTGAGGGCAGGTCAACCACATCATATATTTTTCCAACTTTGGATATTAAATCTACATATTACAAATAATTATTGCTTTTATATCATGTACAAGATAAATTTATTACAAGTTTGCTCTAATTTCGTTTACACAGATTACAACAAATAGATAGATTCATTGTATCTCCTTATCATCAATTTTATAAACTTTCTTTCTTGAAAGAATATGAAACAGTTGGTTGGATTATTTCTGATTTATATAGCATTTTGAAACAATTTACAGTCTGTAGATTAAATAAATATACGTCCATTTCATTATTTTCCTTTTACCTTTGTTGCAAGAATATACAATTTTGTATCGGATGAATTATTTCCAAGCCTTCATTATGTATTTCATGGAAACTACAATGAATTTATTTATTTATATACATAAAAGCAATCTATTTGTCATTATTTAACCCATTCAGTAATATATTCGACAAATAAACTGCTTTATATAACTATGCTATATGATATAATGCATTATATTCTTAGAATTAAATAAATGTCCTTATATTCTAAAGGACCAGGATAAAAATAGATAAATCAGGTTACAATTTTTTATATAAATCACGTTGATCCAATCCTAGAAACTATACAATATATTTGTAATGTTTAATAGAAACATAAATACATTTATAATAAGATTATTAAAGACATTTACATTTATTATTTATACTTGAAGGTAGCTAGTTAAGTATATAAAGCTTGTTTAAAAGGTTTTTTTTCTTTCTTTTTTTTTTTTTTTTATTATAATAGCAGCTTGATACAAACATCATCTTTCATTGCATTTTTTAAATTATAAATTTTAACAAACATAATACAAAATTATTTTTATTACTTATGATATCAGGGAGATTTAAAAGGTTCTATCTAGTTTTCTTGAAATACGTATTTATACAAATTCTAACCTATCTTGCAGTAAATTCATACATGATCCCGAAGAAGTCGGCGGGAATAAAAAAATTTTACCAGACGGCGCTGTTTTCGCCTGTTAACGGCCATCTTGCCTAACTCCCTTCCTGCCCGCCACCTATCCCGAACTACTCCCTCCCTTTCCCCTTTTACCTCTCGTTTCCTTTGCACAGCTTTCTCGCAATCTCTGTTCGTTTCCTTTTCTGATCTTATATTTCTCTATTATTTCATCCTTTCTTTGGAGTTATTTACTTTCCAACATTCAACAACGTCATTTGTCATCTATTCTATTTCCTCGATATATTCAATTTTTCATTCACACGATCTTATTTTTTTATTTATTTCTTTTTGCCCTTCTTACATTCTATTTAATCTATGTCTCAAAAATGTCTTCTCAATTTCAGTTTCGAATCTTTATTATGATTTATCAATGAAATGAATGAAATTCTGACAGAAAAGGCTTATATAAAAACCCAATTACTGTTACTTCCTACTTCCTACTTTAAACACGCGCAATATCGTTCCACTCCTTTCATTATCGCTTTTTACCGAACAATAAATCATTGGTTAAATATACTATTCATACAATAATTATATATGTACATTCGACACGTGTAAACTAAAATATATGAGTTGTTAGAATGGAAAAAGTATAGTGAACTCAAGGGGATATGTACATATAGATATAAACATACGTTTCTCTTCTACAGATATAATTCAGTAGTGTGTCCTATTTTTGCGTTCTACGGTTTTTCACAATCTCTGTCTCTGTCTCTCTCTCTCGATCTCCCCTCCATTTCTCTCTCTCTCTCTCTCCTCCATGCGCGCGGTGAAAATTTAAATCGGTCGTTTTAAAGGATACATCTTTAGAAGAGCGCGTAGCGCACAGTGGGCGGAGATAGAGGATGTTCGGACGGAGTGAAGGGGTGGATAGGGGGAAAGTTGTACTTTAACGGGTGGTGGGAGAGATGGTGGAGTTGAGTGGGGAGCGAGGAGGGGAGGTTTAACGCGCTCGGTCGACGGTGGCTGGCATTCGCCGGTTGCGAGGTAAAATGGTATCGACCGCAAGAGAAGTTCACATGGATTGACGAGCACGCGCGACACACCGAATGCGTGTGATCCATGCGAAAATTTGTAGGCGAAGCAGCAGCAGGCAGAGCAACGGTTTTGTGCACGGTGCTTTAGGAGAAGCAAAACAGAGAGAGAGAGAGAGAGAGAGAGAGAGAGAGAGAGAGAGAGAGAGAGAGAGAGAGAGAGAGAGAGAGAGAGAGAATCGAGCATTCGCATTTGCCCTCGCGGCATTCGGCCTCGACCTGACTCAAAGCAACAACGTTTGTCCATTGATTCATGTAAATTAATATCGCCTTTGTGTATATGTCCAGCTCCAATTTATTTTCATTATCTGTCATTCTACTGTTTCATGTGCGATTCGAAATTCCCGCTCTTTCTCTTCTTTTTCTTCCCGCATATGATATATAACTATATCTATATATCTATATATGTATATATATATAGCATACGTATAATGATTATTACTCTTCCACGTTAAAGACGATCTCTGCGAACGATACGGTCAAATTTAGCGATGAGATAACTACTAACGCGCATCTCGCTCAAGCTCTAGCTTTTTTTGCGTTTATTGTGTTGCGCTGATGCGTTTCTTCGAGATGACGTCAGGGCATATTAATGGTTCACGCGATTACTCGCGGAATAACTTTGCGAAGTAGCACTAATGCATTAAGAACTATTCAGTAAACGTGTTCTATCTGACTATATTAAAAAGATGATCGATTTATGTATTTGTGATTTATTTGTTAGTTTGTAATGAAAGTTTTAGAAACATAATCTTTCAAAGTATAAACGAGGAAATAACGTAAGAGGTTAGCTCTAATATCGTATATACATTGCAAGATAAATGTCTCGTTCGATAAAGTTAACGAGTAACACCGAACGATATTCTCTCTCTCTCTCTTTCTCTCTCTTTCTCTTTCATTGTGTTCGACCGTAATCTAATAGGGTCGTTAAGATAAAATATACGCTGCAATACGAGCTTATCGGTTATTTACAAACGCTCGCGCGCGCGCGCCTACTCTGCACTTTTTTATGTTACGCAGCTGTTGAATGTTTTCTTTTTCTGTTTCTGTTTCTGTTCCTGTTTTTTTTTTTTTCGTCCCGAATTTTATCTGTGACATTTAGAAAAAAAATTATCTATGGCGTTTTTTCGAGAAAAAAAAAAAGAAAAAGAAATAAAATTTTGGTCATGAATAAGTGATAGCGCGCAAGAGTGGGAGGGAGCAAGAAAACTGCATACGTTCTGCAGAAAAAAAAAACTTGAGTATTGGGTGAGGAAGGGGAAAAAGAAAAAGGTTGCGCTCGCGAAGAGTTAACCTTGGATGTAATAGCGAAGACGCACCACTACAATGCTCTCTCTTTCTCTTTCTCCTTCTCCTTCTCTCTTGTCCTCTCCTTCCTTTTTTCCTACGAAACTCCCACGTAACCTGCGCCTGCGATTTGCTCTCTCGATGAGGCCAGGTAATCTCAACCTCTGTCTCTTTCATGTTATAACTCCTTTACAATTTTCACGACACGCTAATCTCGTCCCTAATTTTTTTTTATTTTATACATGTACTCGACGTATTAACAGCAATGCGCTCAAGCGTGTTTTTGTGTAAGAAGATACGTTTACCATGAAGACTGCAATATATATATATATTTTCTTGTTCTTTTTAGTTTCACGTGTAAGCGATAAGTTTAACACGCATCTCTAATGTCTCTCTCTCTCTCTCTCTCTCTCTCTCTCTCTCTCTCTCTCCCTCCTTCTCCCTCTCCCTAAAAAATTCTGGAAATCAATACACCTTTAGTGTGTTATACAACACACTTGTTTCGATTCATTCTGCGGTCTCGCATTCCTAAATGATTAATCTACAAAACCACAGTTCAAAACCGTTCCCTGCGGTACGATGATGAGACTGATGTTAGTATAGTAGCAACAGCAAAACAGCAGTAACATCGTTAACTGCTCGAAGCAAAAAAAAAAAAAAAAAAGAAAGAAGGAAAAATAACGTTCTTCGCGATGTAATTTACATCAATAAGATAGACGTTCTTTTCGCCTGATTTCTAACCTCCTAAATGTTAAAAAATATCTGAAGAATCGCGGAATATAAACGGTATGATAATGAAGCTGTTAGTTAAGCAATAGTATTTTATTTCTGATAAAAGATATACAGAGAAAGATAAGAGAGTCGATATTTTACAAACTTT
This sequence comes from Vespula pensylvanica, assembly GCF_014466175.1. NCBI lineage: Eukaryota > Metazoa > Arthropoda > Insecta > Hymenoptera > Vespidae > Vespula > Vespula pensylvanica. The sequence continues at coordinate 507,887 of NC_057698.1, forward strand.
ATAATAAGGAGAAAAGAAGAGAGAAGAGAGAGGGTGCCGTCATCGGTGTAATATCACCGTCCGATGCACAGCATTGCCTCTTTTCACCGTCTCCATTCTCTTCTCCAGCATCGTTTCTTTTCGTTTCTTTCCTCCTCCACTCGTCTCTTCTCCTTTCCTCTCCCTCTCGGATTACCGCTCTTGTAGCTCTTTTCTCACTCTCCCTCGCACTCTCGGTGAAGACAGCGAAAGAGTAAAGAGGATAAATGGGTGAGGGAGAGGGAGAGAGAGAGAGAGAGCAAGTTCAGTGGAAGGACGAGAGTTAGAAAGAGATAGAAAGCAAAGAAAGATACCGGTTATTGGCGGAGACTGGCATATTTCACCGGGTGTCCAGCAATCAGACCTTTGTATACGGCTCACTGCACGTTGTGCGCTCGTGTTCTTCCTTGCTAGAAAGGAAAAGAAAAAAAAAGATGGAGAGAGAGAGAGAGAGAGAGAGAGAGAGAGAGAGAGAGAGAGAGAGAGAGAGAGAGAGAGAGAGAGAGAGAGAGAGAACACGTCGAAGTTTCGAGCGAAAGGATACAGAGGAGAGGTAGAGATGGAGGTGGTAGTAGTAGCAGGAAGGGGAAGAAAGCAAGATACCGAACGTTTATTTAACGATGTAGAACTAGCCGCGACTATGGCCGCTTGGGATAGTTAAACGGAGGTGGAGAGGGGGTGGTAGGGGACAGTATGTGGCGCATCGGTTGCGTTAGCTGCGGTTACCATGGATAATGCTAGGATTGTTGAATATACTTGCTAGTTTTCCCTCTCTCTCTCTCTCTCTCTCTCTCTCTCTCTCTCTCTCTCTCTCTCTCTCTCTCTCTCTCTCTCTCTCTCTCTCTCTCTCTCTCTCCCTCCCTCTCTCTCGACGGAAGAGAGATCTTACGTATCTTCGTATTAAATGTTGCTTTATGTGTGTTCGTGTGCGCGCGCGATACATATATACGTATGTATGTCGTACGTGCGCGCACGCGTAACTTTTCCAGCGGATCGCGCGCGTTTTTTGCGCCGCATCTTTTACTTTTTCACACGCGCGCCAAATAACACTTCCATTTGCATTTGGCGGTAAAATACGAATCTCGAAACAATGAATTAATCAATTACGGTCGGTAAAGAAGGATTCTTTATATCTGTCGCGTTACGTATAATAAACGCGGGAAGGTTGTTCTTTTTTTTTTCTTTCTTTCTTTTTTTTCCTTCGAACTTTTATACTTGTATTTTTATTGAAATGAATTACAAGCATCGGGAAATGTAATGATCTTGTATGATCGTTGTTTTTCTTTCTTTTTTTTTTCATTAACGTATTTCTTTTTTTTTTTACGCAGTTTCTTTTGCATTTATGCATGAACAAATTTCTATACGCTTGCACGCACGCGATAATGTATAGACAAAGAGAGACAGAGTTAATCATGCGGACATTACATCGGTACAGTTTGCTTATAATCAGGTTGAGCTACACGTCCGTGGAATGCATCGAGGAGTCTCGTGCGCAGGCGCGACTACGAGACGCGAGATCGCAACACCATTTTCTTGTAACAGTCGTTCGAAGATACAATGACGATGAGAGAGCGAGAGAGAGGGAGAGGGAGAGAGAGAGAGGTTCACAGAAATTACCAAGCAATCGATTCTGACTTGATGTATCGTTGTCGAGAACGATATGTCAGTACAGCGATATATCGATCGAGGAAAATATTAAATCGATTCGATCAATGTCGCGTAGCGCGGACTGAAATGGACGTTTTGTTTTTTATATATGTCTAAAATATCGAGAGCTTCAATATCCGTCACTGTTTTCTAATTAATAATTCTCGGTAAAACGATAAACTTGTTGCATGCGTTAAAGAATAATTATTTTATATATTATTGACTTTTCCGTTGAGAGAAAAACAAACAGTTTCGGAATTTAATCGATGCCGTTTGAATTTTAATGGAGTAAAATCGAGTACAATACGCGTAAGCGATAATAAAGAACGGAAGTGTTTTACGATATATCGAAGGATAATCAGTTGGAAAATAATTTTGGTTTGAATCGAATCAATGTTGTTGAGGGTCGAGGTACGCGAAGTAGGTCGCTGTAAATCCCATTGCTGCCAACAGAACGATACACGAGAGTCCGTGCAACGTCGCACGATATCGCGTTGCGCTTCACCGCGGACTCGCACGGAAGCTCGTTAATTTCGCGCCATTCTAACGAGATCTCTACCCATTGCAAGCTGTAACAGCCGTTGGAGATTTTGGATGATTATAAGTCGAGCAAGATATTGATAGATATGATGTAGCGTATAATTCTTTTTATTACTTTTCATTTAATCTTGTTAACGACTAATTCAATGAATGGAAGTAACAATTATTATTTTCTATTCGAAAGAGGGGATCTGATCCGTTGCTCGGTTTCTTCAAACATGGACGGCACACTGTAGCGCTTAAAATGGCGGCTTATGATACAAAGATTACAAATTATTGAACTTACTCCGTGCGCCTGTGTGCGTGCGTTTCTCTCTCTCTCTCTCTCTCTCTCTCTCTCTCTCTCTCTCTCTCTCTCTTTCAGAAAAAAATCGTTTCATCCTGTACGATGGAAGATATTTCAATGAAGATATGGATTGGAGATCGTCGATTAAAATCTTTATGCGATTATCGTAAAACACTTGACCATCGATAGGCATACAAGCATCGCATTTGCATGCGATATGATTTTCTTTATATTTAGATTAGAAGATTATTTTCACGATTTGCTGTGAAATTTGTTTGGATGGAACGTCCGTTTCGGTGGTATTTCCTGGCATCGGAGGTAATGCAGCAATCATTGGATTTCGCAAGTTCTTCGGTTAAAATTAAGTCGGTCAGCGTGCGATAGAGTGCATAACTTTGGTTAAAGTAACGTTCTCGTTTGCCGTTCTGATACTATAGTAATAACTGCTGCGTCGTAGTATACCGATGTGTATATTTCATGTCGCAATACAATCGATGATCTATATAGAATTTTTTGTAGGTACATTTCTTAGAAGATCTTGCCCGTAAAAAAGAATAGCTGTAGAGAAGATTACCGAAGCAATGAAGAAATGAAATATTAGATTTAGTGTTTAAGAATGTTTCTTTGAAACAGGAACGTCGTTGCATTTTGTATCATCGGAATTGATGATGTAGATATAGCAAGCAATTATCAATGGAAGGTCATATCAATCGGAGCAACGTAACGTTGGCTTTTATCAGCTTTATACGTTCTGCACACCTGATCACCCTTTTTCATTTTTTGTTTCCTTCGTCCAAGACGCTCTTGAAAATGGAATCTCATTTTTATTTACCGCTACATGTATTTTCTTCGAGCGAGAAGCATCTTTTCTCGATCGATAAGCTCAAATGTGTGTTCCAACGTCGCGGCTTTCTTGTTGAATTATTAAACTTCTTTGTGTGGGACCTACGCGTTTCTGTAGCAACCTCTAAGGATTTCTAAAGGAGTTTGTACTTTATAAATCTGTATTCTCGTTACATAGATATACACACGCGTTTTAAGGAACGTTGAGGGACGGTAGACGCGTTTTCCTCGGATAAGAAACAGAGAAATTGAATATCATTAACGAATCGATACGAGCAACGTAGTAGTAACGGTAATAAAAGGAAAGAAGGAAAGAAAGAAAGAAATAACGTTATTTTGTTTCAGCCTATGGTCAACAATCCTCAAATAGCAGAATCGAAAAGTACATTGTACCGTAAGGTCGTTGAAAAGAGATAGCCCTCCGATCTGCATTCCTTCCAGTTTTCGTTGAACGTCATCGAAAGGCCTTCAAAACGTCGACCCCATCGGTGATCAAGTTATCCGGGGGTGGCACAAGTGGGAGTGGGGAGCAACTATCCCCAGAACACGGGCCACATCCCCCGGTATCTCCGACGAGTGAACAACGTAACGAATTCAATGAAAATGATGATAATAGAAAGAAAGACGTCGATGCCTTTGAGCGGGGTACAGAAGCCACCATGAGTTTTGTTTTACAATTGGGTACGGTTGAAACGTCAGCCGAGAAAACTAAAAACGGCAGCGCTTCGTCGTCAATGCTAATCGGTGCTCAAGAACTGACCGCACCATTAACGATCGGCGTTACCACGGCCAATACCTTAGTCGCGATGAGCGACGACAATAGCGATAGTAACAATCCCCAAGTACTCCAGTGTCTCGAAGTGACGAACGTACCCGAGATAGCAGTAAGCCATTCCATATCGCTCTCCAATGTAAAATCAGTCAGCGTTTCTTATCCGGTTACGAAATCTAGTAAAGAAATAGCACAGAGGATTACGAGTTCTCAAACGAATACCACGCAAGTTTTGACAACTCGCGTGATATCTCAAAAATTGCCGAGCACCGCTTATCAAACGCAGCCCTTAACGTTAAATGCTTCCTCAAACGTCACTCATTTACCAGTTAACTCGCAATCTTTACCCTCGCCAAGCAGTAGTGTCGCACATGTCTATCCTTTGCAGGCAGCTACATGTTCCCAGAACAGCCAACAAGCTAAAACTCAAAGCTCCGTAACCGATGCGATTTCGAAGAAACACCAACAAGCAACGACGGTTGCGAGTTTGCAGGCGACGAGCATGCATCCAAAATTTCAGCAGATCTCGCCCCAACAAATTCTTAATACTGCCACCGTAAAAACGATTACCACGGCTACGAACATCCCCAATATACAAAGGATACAGGTGAAGACGCAAAGTATCAGTGGGCAGCCCCAAACGGTCAACTTGCAGAAGGTCAAAGCGGTAGCGAACCTCAGTAATCCTACTGTGGTGCAGCGTAATTCGGTATCGAGGATACAAACCATTCAAAAGTCACAAATACTTACCTCTGCGACACAAGGGACGCAATTTACGGTTAACCAAATCGTTAACAATGCGAACGTGCAACGGATTCAGACTGGCGTTTCAACGGCATCCCAAAAAGCCCAATCCATTAATTCCACGAATTCCCAAAAAATGTCGCAGGTCTATAACAACCAAAAGACAGGGCAGCAATTGGTAACTAACCATCCGAATCACAAAGCACAGCATCAACAATATCAGAATAATCAGCAGGTACAGCCAACATTACAAAAGGTGCAGGGACAGCAACAAAAGTCATTGCCTGTTCAGAGGCAACAGAATAATGTTCAAAAGTCTAACAATTCCGTAGGTGGCATACAGAAGGCACAAATTATTGGCCAGGTGCAAAGTCAACAACAGTCGCCACAGTTGCAGAAACAAGTACAACAATCTCAACCGTCGCAACATCAAAGATCGCAATCTGCTATTGCGTTGCACAAATCACAAACTTTGACGGCTATCGCTTCGAATCGGGTGCAGACCATAGCGAACGTATGTAAGAGTAATAGCGTACCTAATATCTCGAAAGTCCAACACAATTCGAATGCTCTTATCGTGAGTAAACAGCAGGGGGTATCGCAATCGCAACAAACCCATGTACAAACGTCGCAACCGCAATTGTTACAAACGTCTCAGCAACAAGTTGCACAAAAACATCAAACGGTTAATTCAGCAGCGCATGCTCAAAGAAATCATAACATTGCAAATATACATCAGAAGGTTTCTGCTATAGCCACGATACCGAGTAATCAAAAAACTCAAACTATAGTAAGTTCAAAGATACAGCAGCAGCAGCAGCAGCAGCAGCAGCAACAGCAGCAGCAGCAGCAGCAACAGCAACAAATGGTTATGAGAGTAGGTGTATCAAAGAATCAAGCGCAGAACTTGCAGCAAGGAAATTTAAAAGCTATTCCACAAAAGATCACAAATACCATAAAGTCTGCTAATTCTCAAAATTCTATTCAACAATCCTTACACAGAAATAATAATTCTCAACCGGTTAAGATCATACAACAGCAACAAAACGTAATTGGCCCGCAGAATGCACAGAAACAACCTGGTTGTATTAAGACTATTCCACCTCAAAAGCCAGCTCAAAGAAATCATGCACAGAAAGTATCGGGAGTGAAAACATCGTTAAACACGAATGTTGCTACGATGAAAAATCAAGGATTGATGACATCGGTATCACCGAAAACGAGCATAAAAACGTTACTTCCCCAACAGACGGTTATGCCAAATATGTTAGTGCATAAAAATTCTCCTATTAAAGTTCAACAACAAGCTATACAGCAAAAGCAGCTTATCATGGCGTCGCAATATTCGCAGCAAGGTAGAACGCAAACGGGGCAAATAAAAACTCTCCTCTCTACCACGAATGCAGACGTGCATAAAGATTTAGAGAACAAGTTGGTAAAAATTTATATATTCTGCGCGAGACATAAGTTTAACGAATATAATGTAATAATTATTATTTTAGAATGGAGTCCGATTCGCGTGTTTCTAAGGAAGAAGAATTGCAACAAACACCGCCAAAATCCCCGGTGAGAAGGATGCCGTTGCCTTACGAGGTAAGCAATAACGAGAGATTTTCGTTTATCTTCGATTTTGGATTATTCATTCGATCTGCGGCCATAAGGTAATACTGTTTGATCTGAAAAATTTATTGTCCAATCGCAGTGTCTCCAGTTCGTTCTTCAAGACCATAACTACGGTGCACCGCCACCGCGAACACCACCACCTCCTTCGCCACCTCCTCATCCTAAACAACAGCCCATTAACGGAGCTGGAAGTTCTACCACAACTTCTCAACATTCATATATATACGGACAAGGTAAAAAATATCAAACGAATGAAGTTGGGGGCCTCGTTCGCTCGCCTACGTTCGTTAGAATTATTAGATAGCGAGAACGATAAATAATTGTGTAATTGCGTAACGTGGAGTGAACATTTTTTTTTTTTTTTTTATCGCTTTTCAGTTGTAAATAATAGCGGTAATGTGGAGGATGATGCAGCCAGTGCGATCAGTAGTGAACCTGGACGTGAAGTAGAGCCCGAAGGTGAAGAAACGGAAACTGCACCTGAAGGTGAAGGTGATGACGAGGATAGTGTTACTAGATGTATATGGTAAGAAGAGAGTTTGTCATTTACGATCAATGATTAATTTACAATTAATGATTACTATAGATATTGAAAATCACTTATTATATTTTCAGTGATTTTGAACACGACGATGGTTACATGATCTGCTGCGATCGTTGTCTGTACGTTTATACTATTTCTTATTTATTGCTTTGCTTCTTCTTTTTTTTTCTATTTTATTGATGAAATATATTTTTAATATTATATCTTAGATTCATATAATTACTTTCATATTAATGAAAGAGAATATGTGCGCGTGCGTACAGAGAGAGAGAGAGAGAGGGAGAGAGAGAGAGAGAGAGAGAGAGAGGGAGAGATAGACGTAAAGAAAATATTTAAAAAAATTAATTTCTAATTTTACAGAGTTTGGCAGCACGTGGACTGTATGGGTATAGATCGTTCTAACATTCCTGACGAATATCTTTGCGAAATTTGTCGGCCACGACGTGTTGATAGACAAAGGGCACGTGCTTTGCAAATGCGCAAACGCGAAGAGCTACTCAATTCGGATAGTTCTTCCGACACGTCGTCTACGAGTTCGGTAGACACTGATATCGGTGTTAATGCAACGCAAAAGAAGCGAACGTTGCATCAACAAGTTCCAAGACGAAAATCAGATCCTCCACCGCAAGTAAGAAGACTGAATAACAACAACAATAACAATAATAACAATGTGGCGAAAAGACAACGGAGAGACTCTAATCCAAGACAGTCGAGTGCGGTAAGAAAGAAAGAGGCTGCTAAACGAGGTCCTGGAAAGCGTAAAGCTAAACGAAGAATGAGCGTGGATGAAAAGGAAGAAGAAGTTCAAGATGCATGGGGTTCCAATATGACTCCGCTTAGACAATGGATCGAAAGATACGAAGAAGCAGTAACCAATCACTATAGTCCTGAATTAAGAGCTAGAATATCGAGCATAAAGGTCAATGGTACTCATAGTGATTTGAGACAAAGTAATATGAGTGTTATCGCCACTGGTAAATGCAGACTCAATGTGCATAGCAATAACTTGAGAGTAAGTATATATTTTGCATGGGGTTTTTTCTCTTTCTCTTTTTTTTTCTTCTTCTTCTTCTTCTTCTTCTTTGGTTTCCTAATGATAATTCTTGAGTAATTAATAATAAACAGGAATCATTGTTTACCCATTGTCATCCTAGCGGGCATTAAAAATAATTATCTTTATGTATAACAGTTTTTGGTGGCAACTATGTATCTACCGTCAAATACTCCGGTTGTTGAATTACGTGGAAAATATATGCTCAGTACGCAACATAGACCGTCGCATCCTCAGGGTAGACAGCATGCTCAAAGACCAGGGCCTTTTGTATTCTTTTATCGATTACCACGAGATGGTACCGAAGTATGCGTAGACACTAGAACATATGGAAACGATGCCAGATTCGTACGGCGTAGCTGTAAACCTAACGCAGAAATAAAACACTGTATAGAAAAAGGAACATTGCATTTGTATATTGTCACGAGTATGGCAATCGAAAAGAATGCTGAGATAACTATTAGGCATGAGACACACGATTTGTTATTGTCGCCTAATCCTAATTCCCCAGTGATACCGGTGACTTGTGCATGTAACAATGCAAGAGAATGCCAGTTTACAGCTACAAATCAATTAAATAGAAGAGGTAGTAACGGAGCTCTCGTAGAAAATGCTGAGTAAGTAGATCGATTGATACGTAATATAGATTATTTGTGACGTTAAATGTTATTACTTTCTCTCTTTTTTTTTTTTTTTCTGTTTTTTTACAGCGGCCGAGAAAGGAGGCGACGAGGTAGACGAAACACAGTTTGTGAAGATATCGATTCAGTGTCCACAGTTTCCAGTACAAATGTAACACCATCGACGCAAGTGCCAACGGCAGTACCCGTAACAGCACCGCCTAGAAAAACTATAGCAACTAGCACCACGACCGTAGCACGTCAGCTACCAAAAGAAGAAACTACGATAACGACGCAACAACAACAACAGCACCAGCAGCAGCAGCAGCAGCAGCAGCAGCAGCAACAACAACAACAACAACAACAACAACAGCAGCAGCAGCAGCAGCAACAACAACAGCAGCAGCAACAACAACAGCAACAACCACAAACATCTCCTGCTTTACCGCAGCCTACTGTACAAGAGATCAAAAAGGATAAAAAGAAAATGACAAGAGAGGAAAGAAAAATGGAGGCTATTATGAAAGCTTTCGAGAGACTCGAGAAAGCGGAACAAAGAAAGCAGGAAGTTCAAGCTAGAAATGCACAAAGAAAGGAGTCGGGTGGTACGCATAGCGACAACGAGGACAGTCATAATTCTGCGATTTTACAATCCAAGACCAAACAGCAAAATTCCGAAAGGACGCTACGACGGAAGAGAAGGAAGGGTCGTGCAAGAACTACATCGCAATCGCAAAGCAGTAGGAGGTCAAGGTTAAATTCTGCGGATTCCGATGTATCGTCGGGCGACGAGAGTAATTCTATGCAATCGCCTCCGCTTGTTAATCAAAATCGTTCGGCGAGCGGAGATGCTCCGTACTCGGCACACTTACATACACCAGCAAAAAATGAAAGCGATGGCCCTACTACTGGTACGTCAGGACATCAGGGGATACCAACGGCAGCCGGCTTGTTGTTAGCGTTAGCTAATTCGAATACACCTGGCCCAAGCTCTCCGCCTTTACAGCAGCCAACACCAGTTAAAAGTCCTACGTGTGACAGCGGTGCCAGCAGTAGTTCTCAAAGCTCAACTCCGTCCACACCGCTATCTTCGGCATGCTTGCTTGTTGCAGCAGCGGTTGGACCCTTGGCTCCTGGTTTTAAATTCCCCAAAACTAAGAAAGTTCTGATGAACGAATGGCTGAAGGAGTCGCCAGACCCACCTCAAACTAATATACCTCAAGTGTCACCGTTGCCTGCTTTGTCATCTACATCTTTACAAAACTCTGTCAATCCTCTCTGTAGGTCATCAGAGTTTTCGTTACCCAACGATCCATCTGCAGAGTTTTTAACTCAAAGTTACGCGGCCAAAAGTCTAGCCACACTCGTCCAAGCCGCTAATTCCGTTTCCGGTATATGCGATTCGCCGCCACAACGAAAACAAGTGGTCACAGGAAACAATGCTTGTCCTGTTTCAACTGGATCGGCGAAAAAGAGATGGTTGAGGCAAGCGATATCCGAGGAATGTGATTCGCCAAACAGTCGGCCCGACAGTCCTCCGCCTAGCGAAATGGTGGCACCACCTAAAAAAAGAAGAATAGCTAGGGAAAGTTTATCTTCTGATAATTATACGCCACCCACGACGCCAACGATGCTGCTTCCCGAAGTTACTTCGACTAACAGATCTTTATGCAATAACGAAGTAAGTTGCACTGGTACCTATTGTTACGCTAGCTTTAATAAAATTATTTTGCATTTATTTTAATTTTTCAAATCAGCCGGGGATCATCCTATCGCAAAATATTATAAGCCTTTGTTATTGTCTTGTAGGATGACTTTATCGAACACCCTCAATCGCCAACGATGGAACATAATGAGGAGCAACACGATGAGTCCGAATCTGTACGAGAAACGAGTGTACAAAACGATTTAGAAACTTCAGAAAAAACATGTAATCACGCCAAACTTTCAATTGATATTCCTCATTCGGAAATAAACATAAAATGTGAGAAAAACGACGAATTTACAGAGTTTGTTAAAATAGAAGAAACGGCGTTGCCAAAACAGGAAATGGTTTCGATAAAGGAAGAATCTGCCATAAGTAGCGAGGACTCTAAAATGGATTCTAAGGTTGAATTTAATTCATCTTCGGAATTTATTAAAAATGAAAACAAAATTACGAAACGCGAGGCGCACGATCTCCAAGTGAACAATACACAAATAAAAAAAGAAGATACCATCAAGGAGGAAATAATTGAAAAGGGAACCGTAGAAATAATCGATCAAAACGAACCGGACACCGAAATGGAAGATTTTAGTTCCCCCATTGCTGCTATGGAATCCGATGCTATTCTAAAGCAGCGCGTGGCTGAAATGAGATTAGAATTTGGTGGAAGTATAGCAGAGATCGTTAATGTTTCCAGTGAACACGAAAAATCTGACGAGGATAAACGGATAGAGAATAATAAAGATTCGGAAATAAGATCCGAGGATAACATGTCGATCGACGAATTCGACGTAGAAGCACAAATGAAGAGAATAACGGGAGACGATGGTAATGATTACAAAGAAAAAGTTGACACCAGCTCGGAGAAAGATAAAAGTATGGATGGCATAGAAGGACTTATGGAAAGCTCGAAGGAAGATTCCGAATCAGAAGATAGAGACATAGACGATACCAAATATAGCGAATCTTCCTTTAAATTGTTCGGTATATCTAACGAGGAGAATTTTAAAGAATTCGAAAGAAAGTCCGAATTAACAAACCTTAGCGAGGATGAAGTTAAAGCCATTGAGAAACCTATTAATAATGAATCTCAAAAAATAGATCAAACGTCTTCTTTTGTTATTTCATCGGAAGAATCTATTTTTGAGTCGACTTCCTCCAATATGGATACAGAATCTGTTCTTGATCCTCCAAAAATTTTTCACTCGATACCACCGTTGAGTGAACGAATTAGAAAAAAAATTGATCCATCTAGTACTACTAAAACGCAATTAAATTTTGAAGCAGCTATTATTGAATCTACTATCGATATGGAAGCAGAAGAAGTTTGTAAAAATGGAGAAGAGAAATCGATGTTATCGACGGCTTTACGAGAATTGTTGGAAGCTAAACTCGAGGAAGAATCACCTGAAGAGTCCAAAACTAAAGCCAATAATGAAGACGCCACGTCCTACAAAGAAATAATATCGCTTTCGCCTGAAAATACAGGGGAGGCTAAAGACCCAATCACTAAATCCAATAATCAAGAAACTCATTTGTGTGACGTTTCTGTGAAACAAGATGACATTCAACCTAAAGAAATTAAAAGATTAAAAGATCCTAGAACAGTTGTACCAAATAATATGCCAGCACCTTCTACCTATATGTCGGACATTCTTCCACCAGTCAAGCGCAAGGTTAGAACGGTAGGATTATAATAGAATTTCTGTTTGCAAGATTAATCCCTATATTATTTTCCAATTAATTCGTATTTACATATATTTATCTATCTATTTATTTATTTGTTTTTCTTTTTATTTTTTCTCTCTCTTTTTTTCTTTTTTTTTTTTTTTTTTTATGAGATGTGCTCATTGCAGCGATATTAAAATAATGAAAACATATCCAAAGATCGATTCAATACCATACTTGTGATCGCTTTTCGCAGCTATCGATATCAGAATATCGCAAACGCAAACAACAATCGGTTGGTACACCTCCAGAACCAGAGCCATCTAATGACGTATCTACAACAGAAAAGGATAAAGCAAGAGGTAGATCAGATAGTGCAAGCAGTGGGACTTCCTCTCTAAGTTCTGACGAAGAAGGTTCTAAAATGTCACTTTCCCTTGATTTACCAGGGATTACTGCATTACCACTTTTCACTAATGCTGAAAATGATGAAAAGAAAGGTAATAACGAGCATCCAGATTCTTACATTGTACACAATTCCTGTTAAACTGCAGTCTACATGATATTCATCAATATCAACTTTAGAGTATGTATTTTTTTAATAGTTATAAGTTTTCTTAGGCTATCAATGTATAAAAAAAAAAAAAGAAAGAAAAAAAGAAAACAAAAAAAAAGAAAGAAACTAAAAACTTTGAGACCATATGGATTAGTCAATTTATCGAATAGAAATTTGTATCAATTGCATTTTATTTAAAAATTATGAATCATCAAAGGATAGTAAATCATGCACGTTATAACCCGAAGTTTGTTATATTTGTTTGTATCTCTAATAAATATTTATATTTATATTTAGGTAGTGAAGAAGGTACCATTGGTTGGTCCGCGGCACCAACATTAGTTGAACGTCAAAGAGAAAATTTAACTGAAAGATTGAAGCGCGAATTTGGCTTATTTCTCAGTGACGACGAAGAGGAAAGAGCTCGCAAACATGGTAAGCAAACATCGAGATTTTAAATTAATAACACTCGTCGATCAAAATATTATTGAATAGACCTCTATAGATCCTCTTTTTCAAATTGTAGGTTTGACTGCAGAAGCAATTTTAAAAGCTCGTAAGACGTCACCATCACATTCTTCTATCCCCACTACATCCCCTACTTATCCTTTACCACAGTTACCACCTCAACCATATATACCACCGCCTGGCTCTGCAGCTATACATTATCCTCAATACCAGGCTAATAAATCCTGTCCTGTTCAGTATTCCAATTTCAGTGCACCACAAACGACATCACAAACGGTATATCCAAATATAGCCGCTCAAGGAACCGTCAACAAACAGGTACAATTTTTAGTACCTCAAGCAGCATCTCAAGCGCCACCAGGTTCAAATCCATATCCTCCGCAATTTATTCCATCGACTACGACGACAGTGCCAATTTCCAAATTTTCTTCTGCAACGTCAACGTCTGGAACTCCTCAAGTATTTTCAACTTCAGGTCAGACGCAGAAGCCTTTTTTTAACCATCCTGCACCAAGGTCGTAACCGGTATTGATAGTAGTACTTTTCCAAATTTTTAGTTAAAGTACAATGATAAATAATTATCAGCCATTCTCGCGCGCTCTCTCTCTCTCTCTCTCTCTCTCTCTCTCTCTCTCGATATATGGCGAACAGTGATGTATGTATGACAAATTTTCAGCTATTACAAGGTAATATAAACATCACAATTGGAATATACTCTTAAAAGTCACAATTTCTTCTGATAATTTATTTTATATGATTTGTATTTGTGAGTGTGTGTACATATATATATATATATACATATACATATATATATATATATGTACACGCATATTTATTAGCATAATTCATTATACAAATCACACTGTATTATACGTAGAAATTGAAGGAAAGGAAAAAAACACATATGTAGGATGTGTGAACATCTGAAGTTAAGAAATATGAGACTTGTTAATGTAGGTACTACTATACGCTTCTAGAATTTTCATGCGCAGAAATATACTGAGACGTAATTCGATGGTTTTCAAAATATTCAACAGGTTTCTGTGGCCTATGGCAATAGTTAAGTATTTTGGAGACATAGTCATATGCATTTTAGGTAGTATACGTTGAAACCTGTTGATACAAATATATTAGCATCTCTTACAGGTAATAGAAAAAAAAGTGTATTCCAATGTATGCACTTTTTATACCACTAAAATGGTGCCGTAAAGTGTTTATACATAGCATTAATCCAATTTTGATAATATTAACAAAGTTGGAATCTTTTAAACGGATGATCAATCAGAAAAATATTGATCTGAATCTTTAAGAACAGTTATCATCGTCATATATATAACGTGCACCTATGAGTCTGCATTATTCAATTTATCTGTATATATTACTTGCATATATGCATAATATTATAATAATATGAATCTTTATTTAATCGTAATTGTTAGATTAACGCATAGACTTCTATAACATGTAATTAAGACATTGTGCTGTGTTGTGCTGTTTCAAAAAACAGTACTCTCTGTGTCCAGAATTCTCTATATTTTATATTTCATTGTAAAATTCCGGATAATTAGTTGTAATAAATATGTTGAAATTTAATTTCGAGAGAGTTCATTTGTATAATTGAAAATTATATGCGATATAATACATATATATACATATACATATGTGTATATACATATGTATATATACATATATATATACGTATCTATATATATATATGTATATATGTATGTATGTATGTATGTATATTAGTTTGGACGTTTTTTACCACATTTGCTTTATTTAGGCATAAATGTCTTCAAATTTTGCTATAGCTTTTACATTTTATGGAAAATATCAGTTTTAAAAGGCCTTAAAAAAAAAAAAGAATAATAATTGTTAATATTATAGAAAAGGACAAGGCCTTAGAGACTAAGTATTTCTGAATTTCTATATTCCAAACATGACATAATTGTTTTATATGTTTAGAAGTCTAAAGAAACACGTTTGTCTTTATGGCATGATGTTTTATACAAAAGTTCTAAGTCCTTGTTATATATCGGTTGTTTTTTTCACAATAATATATAGATATATCATACCTAAATAAAAGGTGCTTACATATTTTAATTTCTACAGCAAATCAATGAACACAAGTTTAGTTGTATTTCAATTAGAAAAATTGACAAAAATTTGTAGAAAAAAAAAAAAAAAAACGTTATTAAATTTTGGGATAATTAAATCCTAAAATTTAATGTTCATATAAGTACAAAGCTGAGAATAAGCAGGGGAAATTTTCTGATGAAACATTTAATAATGAATTACAGTAATTAAGATTGAGACTTGTAGGCTATTCTATGAAGAAAATTGTTGTACACTTTTTGTTTAGCGTTTATAGGGCTTTTTGGAGATGAAGTATCGTTTAATGTAAACTATTTTATTTTTGCTGTAACTGTTTAATACGTTTTCAATAGAATTGTATAACTAAGTTGTACAATTCTACGTGTTTAGAAACCTATACAAAAGTGGATACTTAGTGGATCAAATAAATATGTAATTTAATAGCTCCTAACACAAATAATTTTATTTAGAAATGTAAATTATGTATTGAATATTATCAATATATCTATCTAGTGTACACATCAATGTAATTAAATAAGTGTACAAAGCTTCATATAAATTTGGCACATTGGTAATTGTGTATATATAACTGTATTACTAGTTATTATATTTAAACGTATATCAAATCATTCTGTTTTTAAAATTTCATTTCTCTCTCTAATAAATTAACTAATATTCATTATGAATTTTAATTTAACATTTTTAATTTTGATTAGAGTAAAAGAATTTTGTTTAAAGACACAACGAAAAATTAATTATTCACATATGTAACAATATTAATATGTGCTTATCAAAACATGGAACACCTCAAGCCATAGATGCGAATAAGCGAGCTAAGTAATGTACTAATTATATACTGCGTACCAGTGAATATTTTCGTAAACTTAAATACTTTTACGTTTCTTTTCCAGTTAAACATAATTTCTCAATTATTGCAATGCGTGGGTAGATTGTTAATGAAAGTTACAGACACATGTTTTACCAAATGTGATTAAACAGAAATACTACAACTCCAATCTTCTTCATATTATTATTATCATGGTCTTTTATTTAGTATTTTGGAAAATTCTAACTTAGAGTCAAAAAAAGAAAAAGAAAATTGTCAAAAAAAAAAGTAATGAACAATTGTAAGAATTCATACGCATATAGAAACTTATAATATACTTCACGAAGAATTTTTTACCATCAGATTTTAAGAAAATATCAAAGTTTGGAGATCTGTGATTAGCAAATAAGGCATAAAAATTGAGTTTAAATATTTGTGTACTATCTATGAAAGTACTTTGTCGAATTCCTGAGTGCATATGGATCTCTCATCTTTACAAAAATGTTCCCTGTTTACATTATGTTTGGCTGCAATTTAAGAGTCTAAACAAACATATTTTTGGCATTTGGTATTCCTTTATACTTTAGCCAATATTTTGTAATAAAACTAGTACTATAAGCTGCAAATATCACAGGTGGTGTACATATATACAAATGCGTGTACATCTATACATATATACATATATATATAAGTGTACAGTTTATGTTCTCCACCTGAGTATATATGAAGGAAAATAAAAAAAAAAAAACATGTACATACTTTTGTAAGATAAATTTAAGTATCGATGTTCCACTTAAAATCTTGTACCTTCTTTAAGCTCCGAAAGAAAAAAAAAAATTTATGATTGGTGTATACAATCGCTTTGAAACTACTCAATCTGTTATTTACTGTACGATTTTCTGATATAGCCTTGCTATATATATATATCTGTATAGCGATAGAAAAGAAGTAGAAAGCGATTTAAAAAAATTTGTTATTAAGTACATTTTCAAATAGAATAGCTCGTTAGAATAATCGTTTCAATGTTGTAAATAAAAGAAATCACACGGCAATTATTATATATTAGCATATATATATGTGTGTGTGTATGTATCTATGTATGTGTATATATATATATAAATGTATATATGTACACATATGTAGACACATATATACACACATATATATACATACATATATATATATATATATACACACACACAGTCTTATAATAATTTCAGAACACATAATTTTTTTATTTGCGATTCATTGTTACTTGTATGTGCCTAGTTATAGCCATGTTACATTACATACATACGTTGTATGATAATTTAATCAGTACTATCAATTAATAAATGTAACAAGTTCTTGGATATCAAATTCGATATGATATATATATATATATATATGTATATAAAGACAAACACGCATATATATATATACATATTATGGCATACATGTAAAGAGCTCATATTTAGGCATACATGAAATTTAATAAATCGAAATACATTTTACGAATTAATTACTCTATGAGAAATGTTAAACAACATTTGAATCTCCACTCACATCCACTCGAAACGCTAACTGTTATTTTAGAAAATTTTCCTAAGAATTTATCTCTTAATTTAGAACTTTTAAATCGTGAGATACTAAAAGGCCACTTAAGTCGACAATTACGACGGGTTCGTGCTAGATAAAATACCACCTTGTATTACATGTCATAAATTGCAGTTAATGTCGTGCGCGAAGCATACGGATATAACAATATTAAAAAATCGATGATGTGACGTGTGCAAAAAGTGAATTCACTCTACTAATAATTTTTTTCTATAGACGTATATGTAGTCTCATGTCGATTGAAAAATATTTTCGAGAAAAGCTTTTTTTAATTTTCATAGATAAAGGATAGGCGCGAGACGCTCGGAAATATTATACCATTTTTATATAGCATGAGAAAATAATTCGAAGTAATTCTCGAACGGACGTCCCATTTAAAATTGAAACCGTTTAACCCGCGGCTACGTATCTGCAATTTGATTGATCAAAAGCGATGACGTCATCGTTGATAAGCTCCAGCAATTGGAGGAGAAAAGTAGCGAGCGTCTGCTGTGACAGTCGCATTCAGAAGCGTCCGACGCGGTGATCAGCAGTCTAGGCAATGTCCTTGTCGTCTCAGTCTCAGCTGGATGCAACAGCTGTAGAGAATTTTCGGGAGTATTTGCGAATACCATCGGTCCAACCGAATGTAAATTATGGTAAGTGATATTTTAATGACATTTCTAAAGGCGTATAAATTTATTCAAGCTTTTTTATTCGTCTCCTCTATTTCGTAAAAGTCAAGCCGATCGAGTACGAATCAGAAATGAATTGTAAATTGTGCTAATGTCTCTCTCGCGTGGAGATATCTCTCGCTTACTACGTGAATGGGGTCGCTCAACGATGCGTTTCCTCTCGAGGCAAATTGAATTTTTCATTAATCGTACGAAGGCACGTATAACGTCGTTTTACTTTCATGGGAAAGTTTGATATTCTAATGTCCAATCTACCGATCCATTTCTAACCGGTATTTTTGAATTCGGCGAAACGGCGTAGCGTCTCGGACGCTATCGAGCCATTGTATATGCCCCACCCAACACAGAATTATATTTCTATTTTTATAATTTTCGACCAGAGGATCCCCAGTAAGTCTACGTTATTTTTTCAAACGTCTCCTATATGTTTTACTCGTCAAAAGTATCCTTTCCATCGCATGAAAGACTGCACGAGCTAAACTTTTTCGTCATTGAGATTCTGTCGTTCAAATGGTTTTTATCTTTATTTTATTATTTGCGATTTATATAACAGATTTTATTTATACAGTAACAATATGCAGATAACAGAATATTGTCTCGTTCCTCAAATTTTTTATTGGTACAAGACGTATCGTGAATGCGTAGCGCGAAGCTAATGTAGCTGGTAAAATTTATCAACACATAAAGTAACTCCAAAATGTAATCTTAATACAAACAGTGATAAGATACTTGTCTAGTATATATTTTTTTTAGATCGGTCATGAGTATTTGTAAGTCTTTTTTCAGCTGTCGTTTGTAAGATAAAGTTTTCTTATATAACTTTGTTGACAATCGGTCAATAAAGAGACTATTTAAATCTCTTAACGAATGAGCAAGTTAAAATAATCATCGAGGAGATGATTATTTTTTTCATTTAACTGATACATATACATAGACATATGTATATATATATATATGAACATATTTTATTACAGATGCTTGCGTTGAATTCTTACACAAACAGGCAAAGTCTCTTGACTTACCGGTCAAAGTGTATCATGTACATCCAGGAAAACCCATTGTGGTTCTCACATGGTTGGGTACGGAACCGAAAAAGCCAGCCATTCTTTTAAATAGCCATATGGATGTAGTGCCTGTCTTTGAGGTAAGTAATATAAGCTGCTAAAAAATGTCATGATATTAGAAAGCTCATTACGTTACTGTCCACTTAAATTTATAAGTAAATATAATTATTGAACGATTGTTTGCTAATTACGTAAATGCATTATAGGATCAGTGGACGTATCCACCTTTCAGTGCTCACATGGATGAACTTGGAAACATTTATGCGCGTGGCAGCCAAGACATGAAATGTGTTGGAATACAATATCTGGAAGCTGTAAGACGTATGAAAATGACTAATCAACGTTTCAAGAGAACAATTCATATTTCCTTTGTACCTGATGAAGAAATAGGCGGTAAACTTGGTATGAAGGAGTTTGTGCACACAAATGACTTCAAAGCTTTAAATATTGGCTTTGCACTCGACGAAGGAGTTGCTTCTCCTACTGAAATATTCTACATGTTCTACGGTGAGAGATGTATCTGGCATGTAGAAATACATTGTACAGGAAATCCAGGACATGGATCTTTAATGCTAGATAATACTGCTGGAGAAAAAATCAAAGTTATAATTGATCGATTTATGGACTTTAGAGCGTCAGAAAAGGAAAAATTGAAAGATACTACCAAATACCAAATTGGTGATGTAACATCAGTGAATCTTACTCAATTGAGGGTATGTATCAACTTGTTTTATATCAACTTTCTTTACATCAACTTTATATCATCTTTATATTCTATTATTTCTTTGAAATAATAGAATATAAATCGTTCTTGAATTATTAGTAATATTTAATGTATTTACAGTATCTCAAACGATTTCATATGTTTATATATTTATTACTGAATAAAATATTTTTATGTTTACATGTCTATTACATTAGGATTTTTACAATTCGTGTAAGTATTTTATGTCTATCGAGTATTTGCATTGATTATTTTCTTTATATTTTCACACATATATTTGTAACTTTTTTATCTTTTTGTATATCATTTGTATTTAATTTATATAATAATTCAGTCACTAATTAAGTATATATTTTTTACAGGGTGGAGTACAAACAAATGTTATACCAAGCGAATTGACAGCCATGTTTGACATAAGACTGGATCCGTCCGTCGATCATGATGAATTTGAAGCTATGATTCAGAAATGGTGCAAAGAAGCTGGAGAAGGTGTATTTTATACATTCGAACAAAAAAACCCAAAAGTTGAGAATACCAAATTGGACGATACTAATCCATTTTGGATTGCATTTAAAAATATCTGTGATAACTTGGGTATAACTCTACAAATAGGTATTTTCCCAGGTGGAACTGATAGTCGTTATGTAAGATCTGTACGTATAACAATTTTTTTTTTAATGTTATAGAAAGAACATATTTCTAAAAGCAGTACAAAGAAACGTATTAAATCGTTTTATTTGTGCATTATCTGTGCAGGTCGGTATACCAGCAATTTGTTTTTCACCAATGAATAAAACGAAAATACTTCTTCACGATCATGATGAATATTTAAACAAAGATATATTTTTACGAGGAATAGAAATATATATGAAGATAATACCAGCAGTTGCAAACGTTTAAGTGCAATATCGAACGATTCAACAATAAGGTGTCATTGAAGTATATCCATATAACAAAAGTGCAATAACAAATTAATATATAATCATACGAGTCAATTGTTATATTAAACGAAACATTTACATATTTTATGATGCGTATCAGAACAGACAATCGTTCTGTAAGAATAAGAAAAGTGAGAAATCAATGAAAACCCATAGCACGTAACAAAAAGCAAATAATGCAAGTAATAATATTCTCATAAGAGGAAGAAGAAAATACAAATAAATGGACAAGATTAGAACAAATTATAGAGCGGTGAAATGAAAATATTCAATAGATTAATATAAAAATAGATCAACGAAAAAGTAATATGTGTATATGTATGTGTGTATATACATACATACGTACATACATATATATATACATATGTACATCAAATATGACTACTGTATTTGTTCGTCCAAGAAGAAATAATGGTCGACTTTAATGTAATGTGAAATAATTTATAATATATAAATGTTTATCTTTATACGCAGATGAAAAATTGTGAAAATATTACTGGCCATCATAATTTGTCGATGTTATACAAGTTGGATCGAAAATATACGAAAGGTATGTTAAAGGAACCGCCTATTGACCTCAGCAGTATCAAAGGATGCCGACTTTACTATCTGTGTAAAATTGCGCAAAAAGTCATCGTCTTGTTTCTCCAGATTTATTTGTGCCAGTTTAATTGGATAAAACGATCGGTGATAGTGTCGCGAGTATCCTTTGTTGATCTAGAAGTCGATAAATCGGTACGCACGAATGTGTATTCCCGCCATTGTCGTACGTAGTGGGTTCATTGTTAACCATATGCCGACCACCCCTCTCTAACAAAGTAATAGACTCGTCCATCTTCTTCGACTTCGTCTCAATTATTTTATCGACGTACCGATGAAAATTGTGAATGATATTTCGTGTGATAGTGTTTAAAAATAATAACTTCCTCGATCGCTCCTCGAAATATCAAAATAATTTATTAATCAGGAGTAAGAAGAATATTTTCTTTGTGCATGGACTCGGCCATTTTGCTGTGGTGGGGAAGGGGAAAGTGGAAGAAAAACATGCTGCCACTTCTGTCATTCGTGCCGATCGTTTGGAGATTTTCGTGGGCGGAACTAAACAAAGGATTTAAGATAATCGCTAGGCCGAATGTTCGAGCTCAAAAAAACTTTCGAGAAGTCGGAACGAAGTCTAAAAAGATATCTCGCGTGAATTCCTTTGTCAGCCATGTGCAAATGGTGTAGCATTTAAAACATCCTCGCGAACGAAGCGTACCGACCAATGAGTATGGCCTAGGCCGTGTCACGTGACTTCGGCCGGCCAATAGGCGGGACGAGATTTGAAATCGTGCGTGGTCTTTGTTCACGAGCCTACCGTCAACGTTACTTCAGTTCCGTAAAGGGGGCCCTGTGTCGGTGTTCGTTTATACATGGTCGCTGCTGAAAATCGCATAATTTCCAAGTAAATATATGTGTGAAAGTGGTGTTTCGCTGAGCGGACGACGTACTTCGAGGATCGTCGAATATACGGTAAGTGAAGATTCCTGTAATCTCATCCTCGAAGATAGGAGACAGAAAGGAAAATGATTTTGTGTGGCCGGCCCGCCACTGCCGTTGTCGCCGCCGCCGCCGCCACCACCACCACTACCCTACCACTACCACCACCACCATCGTCGTCGTCGTCGTCGTCGTCGTCGTCGCCGTCGTCATCATCATCGTCGTCGTCGTCGTCCTCGTCGTCCTCGTCCTCTTCGTCGTTGTCGTCGTCCTTGTCTTCGTCCTCGTCGTCATCGTCGTCGTCGTCATGGTCGTCGTCGTGTAGTCGTTGTTGCTTGTCGAAGTGTTGTGTGGAAAGCTTTGGACTGTGTCGCGTGTGGCGATATTACAGAATAAGTTGTCGCCAAATGTGTCTTACAAAAAGGATCGTGTTTATATTCGATCACGTAGATCTTCAAAAATCCAAACAACAAATTTGTCGATTCGTAAACGTTCTTTAACGCTAAAAAAAAAAAATCTCGCGCTATTTTCTTACAAAATCGAACGAGTTAGTTTCATCGAAGTTCTCTTTCAGTGATGAATCCCTTTGAATGAATCTTCGTCGAGCTAGAATATTTTATGATACGGTTGGTGTATTTTTCTTTTTTTTTCGTTTTTCTTTCTCCCTCTCTCTTTTTCTTTCTTTTTCTCTTTCTACCACCCCCTTCCTCCTGAAGTGTAAATAATCTCGAGTAAGCGCGGGCATTTTTGCCGCGCTCTACGAATTCGGTCGTGCCTTTCTTTAGTTACACTCATTGTTATGGCAACCGTTTTATTTACCGTAAACGCAGCGCGACCGAGCAACCGAGAATAAACAATCGTGTCGACCGCCTCCACCACCACCACCACCACCTCCACCTTCGCCGCCGCCGCCGCCGCCGCCACCACCGCCACCGCCACCGCCACCGCCACCGCCGTCATCGTCGTCGTCGTTACCGTCATCACTACTACCATTACCAACTACAACATCATCACATATCGCGTATATGTATGATCGTACAGACCTGAATGAGTGATTCACAATGTGTAGGAGCGTAAAATTGAGCGGGAAGACGTTAGACCGTCTTCCTAGAAACTGTACATGCGAATAGGTTTGTTTGATCGTCTTCTTTTCTTCCTTCTTCGATCGTTCTTTCTTTTCGAATGGTTTCGTACGATTACACGTGTCACGAAATATTTATTTGTCTCGATCGTACTTACAATTTTTTCGATTCTTATTATCGAATGTACATACACGATGTGTAAACGATCGTTTGATTTTTAAGAAGAACAGCACGCGATCGATAAAAAATGTCGTTCATAATTAAAAGAAGAAAGAAAAAAAAAAAAGAAAGAAACAAGAAGAAAAGATAGAAATCATCGAAGAATTATTTACGTATATTTAAAAATATTTTCTCTCGATGTTTTTCCTCGTTATATATACTTTTCGTCTCGAAGCGAATGGATTTCTATGTTATTTCGCAAAAAAGAAACGAGAGAAAAGAGAAAAATATTACTTTCTATATTCGTCGAACCATCGCGAGAGAAGAGCTGAAATATATCATTCGCAATTATTACGAATTACAAAGGAAGTTCTCGTTCCATCGATTAAAACAAAAGGCTGGAGTTTATAGTGGCAGCAGTCGTCCAGACTGCTTTGGAGAAGAGGAAGAGAAGAAGAAAAAGAGGAGTAAAGAGAGGGAGGAGAGTATGGGAGGAGGAGGAGGAGGAGGAGGTGGAGGTGGGAGGGAGAGGCTCCTCGTCGTCGTCTCGCGCGCAAATAGATTCATTTTATGCGAGGCAAAGCTTATCGAGCGATCTACTTTACCGTTTGCAACGAGATCTCTCTTAATAATATATATATATATTTTTTTTCTTTTTTCCTTTAAAAATATCTTGAAACGTTGTACAACAGTATATAGTAACGACACAATAATGAGGAAGAAAAAGAAGAGAAAGAAAGAAAATATATCGATCGATAAATATCGTTGTCTTTCTTCCTGTTCTTTTAGTATTGTTGTGTAGTATATTTATATACAATACTATATATATATATATATATGTATGTATAATACTACTATAATGAGTATATATACACGCAGTACAATTTTTGATAAATTCTGATCTAGCTGATTAGAAAATAGAGAGAAAAGGGAGTCGTTATGTGACTTCTCTTCCGGTTTTTCCGTCAATATTTCATTATTTTTCGTAAAAATCGTCAGTAACGAGCGCACCGGTGGCGGTAAAGAAGAGGGAGGGCTGCGGGGAAGAGCGAGGGAGACCCTCGAGCACTTTCAACACGCTTACCGCCGCCGGGAAAACTATTGACCGTGGGAACCTTCTGGGAACTCTACCCTCGCCATATGCTCACCGAAGGAAATATCTTAGGGACTCCGACCGAAATCTACCGTCTGACCGTTTCTCTCTCTCTCTCTTTCTCTTTCTCTCTCGTGTCCTCGAACGATTATTTGTCACTGTGTGCGCGTACGCGCGCGCGCGCTAATCTACCCGCGAAACTTCACCCTTTCTCTCTCTTCCTCTTTCTATTCTTTTAATTTTTTTTTGTTTCTTGCGAAGACTTGAAACTGTTAAATCCACGAAGACGACTTCCGGTCCAAGATGGCGGCGAGATTTCTTTCTTCTCTCTCTCTCTCTCTCTCTCTTTTTTTTTTTCTTTACTTAAGATAAATCTTATCTTTTCCTTTCTTTTTTTTTTGGTTCTTTTTTAAATTCATTTTTCTCCTCTCCTGATGTTTATTTTACAAAAGAAAGTTATTTCTTTTCGTAATTATAGAATCATAAACACATTCATTTCTTTCGATATAATTCTCGAAGCCATTTTAGGAAAGATAAATATTAGTTTGGCCAGCTTTCACGAGACTTTGATAATATACGTTGCAGACAAAGTCTAGTACTAATGGGCCACTTGATAATTTAAAAATTGCTCTATTCATTAGGAAATATTTCTCTTTGGTCTTTTAGATCATGATCGATAAAGTTTAGTCCAGTGAAATTATCTTCCTAGTATGAAGCAATACGATATATTAATCTATCTATATTTTGAATCCTTTATTTTCTTATTGGAGATCGATCAAAATACGAACTTGCCAATAATATCGATTAGAAATCTAACCGAAAAAATAAAAAAATTATATATATATATATATATCGATCTTTTTCATATCAAATCTTCGATAGAATTTGAGCGGGAAATTTCTTAAGTCTTCGATTATTTCGATTGCCTTTACTATGTCCGAACCCGTTACACGGTGAAAGCAAAAACTTAACTGAAGTGAGAGAGAACAGGGGCAAATTGATTTCCAACGACTAGTTAGAATGATGTAATCATGGTTTATGGATCTCCATGAGTTAACTTCGATAAGGACTTTATAAATGTATTACTCTTAACGACTTTAGGGAAAATAAAGATAAAGATAACCGAAAAAGAAACCAAAAATAAGAAAATAGATTTCTCTCTCTCTCTCTCTCTCTCTCTCTCTCTCTCTCTCTCTCTCTCTCTCTTTCTCTCTTTTGTTATTATAATCGAGTCTATAGTAATATAAAAATTCTCTATCGGTTCGAACGATTATCTTCTACGATTTCATTTAGCCGTTTTAAACATCAATGTAGTAGATATACGTCATAATGTCTTCAACTAAACGTTCGATCGATTTCGTGAACTACGATATAGATGTTTTACTATGAATAGTAAGCATAGAAAGAAATAAAATGTTAAAATGTCGTATTAACGCAAAAAAAGATGGGTTTTCTCGAAATATTTGAACGATTTCATGGAGAGGAAAGGAAGAGGTTAAAGTAAGAGAGAGAGAGAGAGAGAGAGAGAGAGAGAGAGAGAGAGAGAGAGAGAGAGAGAGAGAGAGAGAGAGAGAGAGAGAGAGAGAGAGAGAGAGAGAGAGAGAGATAAAGGGGAAGGTTTGGTGAAACTACACCACCGCAGGCTGGTCGATGCGCATGCGCATTGGGAAGCTCGGAGAACGACGTCGACAGGGTGCAAACGTCGTGTTCTCTCACACTTATATATATATCTATATATATGTATATGGAGATATATATACACATATCTACACACGCGAATATCGAAGCTCGATGTGGAGGGGATAACAGATCGATACTCTGTGAAAACGCGACTTAGAAAGGCGCGGTCATACGCATCCACGGTTGGTCCATCGCGAAATCCAGACATTGTTTCTCGATGTATCTTTTGTCGTTATTGTTATTATTGTTTTTATTATTATTATTGTTATTATTATTATTGTTATTATTATTATTATTATGATTCTTGTTATTATTGTCACAGTCAAAGGTCGAGCTTGATTTTTACATTACTATTATTGAATGGACAAAATTCTCGATCAAGTTCAATATTTTTTTTTTCTTTTTTTCTTTTCTCTTTTTTTTATTTTTTATTTTTTTATATCTTTATCGCAATTTTAATTATTTCAAAAACAAAAGAGAAATTGTGGCTAAATGATTCATTAAAATATGCTAAATTAATCACGATTATCTTCGAATAATTATTTAAATAACTTAATGGCAAATGATATTTGGAGAGTATTGTTAGTTTTATTTAGAATCGTAATATTATGTGTGAGATATTCGTTAAGATTTGATAATCAAGATTTCAAGCAGATTATATTTGTTAGAATTTATTCTCTTCCTTGTAATGGAATGGAAAAGGCTCGGACTTCGTAACGCTGGAAGAGTTCGATGTTAATGAACTCGAGCGTGTTTCATAAGTGGCGCCGTTGTTGAAGATCATTGTGTTCTATACTACTCTAGTCGAACACAAGTATATTTTCTCGTTTTAATTTCACGCGTAACTATTATATATATATATATATTTTTTTTATAAAGAATCAAAAATAGATTAAATATTTAAGAAAACATTTTGATTGTATCAAATGAAAGTAGCTTAGAGAATGTATTTGTTCTAACGGTATTAGAGAGCTATTGAACCGAGCCAACAGTCTCATTTCCATGCAAAGTTTTATTGCAGTTAGATATGCTCGTATAGAAAGAAGGATGTAGAATAACCGGTCCGCTTTTGGATAAATAGCATATGCTCTGCTTGAGAGCGGTAAATGAATGTGCGGTGTGGGAGCGACAAAGAAAGAATTCGAAGAAATGCATTGTTATTTGAACGAGCCTGTATATACCGTCTCATAGTTATGGTACATTATATCCCTAGAATATTACCAGTGCACTCTTCGCTATTAAAATCGTACTTCTTTTCATTTCTTTTCATTTATTTTCTATTCTTTCCATTATTTCTTACAGTTTCTTTTTTTTCTCTCTTTTCTCCGTTTTATTTCTTTTATTTTTTAGCTTTTACATTTCTATTTGGAATACGAAAATACAAAGAGGAGGACCTTGTAGAATATCTTGCTGATATATATGAGAAAAAAAAGAAATAGGTTTTATGTAATATGCGGAAATATATATGTATAATAGTATACTATAATATACTATATTACGCTATATATATATACTTCCGTTTATCATGGAGAACCTGTTTTATATATATATATATATACATATACATATAGAGATAGGAAGAAATATTAAAAAAGAAAAAAAGATTTCTAATCTTATGTTTACCCGTAACTAGAAGCATACTATCACCAAGTTTAAAAAAAAGTTTAAAAAAAATTTCAAGCATAAATTTTACCGACGAAAGTGTATCTATGGTGTTCGATATGAGCATGGGAAAGATTAGGGATTTTTTTTTTCTTTTTTGTTTCTTTTTTTATCATGGTCGTGAAAATTACGTAAGTTCCTCTCGAAAAAAAAAGTAATTGATTTTTAAAATCATCTAGGTAGTTTTACCTAGTAGATACCTACGTATTTACGTATATGTCTTTATACATAAGTCGATTATTTTACATAACGACGTGCGATGCACCGAGTAATCCTCTCCTTACTCCCTTTCCTAAAATAGAAAGTAATCGATATATCCTGACATACATTTTCATGGTTGTTACCACCAGTATGCATTTAGATAATGGAAATCGTTTCTTCGTCTAAAGGTTATCGCGATTAATAATAAAATAATTATATAGGATAATATCGACGAGGTCGTACAGAAACTCGTCGAAAATATTGAAAATTTTCTATTCGGTTTCCAAGGCCCTTCCTTCCTTCCTTCCTTCCTTCCTTCCTTCCTTCCTTCCTTTTTTTCTTTCTTTTTTTCTTTCTTTTTTTCTTTCTTTTTTTCTTTCTTTCTTTCTCCCTCTCCCATCCCTCATCCCTTTTCTGAAAACTTTCATTTCTTACCTGCTCACAATCCGAGGTTTCCAAGAAAAACAAATTTTTGAAAAAGAAAGAAAAGAAACGCCAAATGTGCGCCTTTACCTGAGTTTACTATGAATAGAAAGGACATTTACAGCGTTCTTCTTTAATTTCATCCATTTTTGCTTGCGAGTTCGTCTCGAGTGCATATTTGCTGTTCATTTTCTTTCACGAATTCTCGGCTTCAGTATCTTTTTTTTACTTTTTCTTCTTCCTCTTCTTGTGAAACTTCACCTTCTCGTCGTGCATCGACTGTCCTTTAGCAGCTGCAACGATATCATCAACATAAGTAAGTGAAACGGGAAGATACAGTTAAAAAAAGTAATGGAGGAGAGGGAATTATATATATATATATATATATATATATATATATATATATATATATATAAGAAACTAAAAACAAAGAACAAAGAAAATCGGTTATAAAGAAAATGCATCTTTCCTGTTATCTGCCCGCAACTATTTCGATATATCCCATTTTCTTACTGAATTTTCAATATTTTTCATAAGACATATATAAATATACAACTGAAATATATATATATATATAAATGTTGAAATAAATTTTCAATAGAAAATATTTGAAGTTCCAACAAGTCAAATAGTTGCAGACAGATAATAAGAAAATACCCAAATTTTTATAAGTGCTTAACTCCGTCTATTACTTTAATTAGTATTTATGAAAATATTTTCTAATCGTTAATCTCTCCAATTTCGATTGATATAATGTATAAATATATATAATATATTTATTATATCGCTTTTCTCAGATCGGCGAAAATGGCATTCGCTTAGAAGAGCAACACGGCGACGATTCACATTTGGTTCGCTTCATAAGCCTTCTCGTGCTTCGAATGGAACCGGTTCTCGCGATCCACAAAGAAACCCACCTTTCCGTGCGCTCGCGCTCGCGCCACGCAAGGTCCGCTCTCGTCCCTCGTGTACGCGGCATCCTCCCTTTCTCCCCCTTTCCCTCCCCTTCTCTCTTTTCTTCTCTTCTTTTCTCTTCTCCCCATTCGATTTTTACAATAAATTATTTTCCATCCGTCATCGGCATCGCCCGTTTTACTGTCTCGATATATATATATATATATATATATATATATATATATATTTCATTCTCTCTTCATCACATTCGCCATCTTCTTTTTCCCCCTTCGTTACATCCGTTCCTATTTTTCTCTCTTTTTCTTTTTTTCTTTCTTCCTTTGTTACTCTTGTTTTATTTCTCTGCTATCTGTTTGTCTGTCTGTCTGTCTGTCTGTGTCTGCCTTCTGTTGCTACTCTTGTCTCCTCTTCCTCGTTGTTTCTATTTTATCGGAGATAGCATCGAGATTCTGTCATGAACGCTGTGCAAACGTTTCGTCAAGAGACCACCGTGTTGTGTTGTTCTTGTAGTAGTAGTAGTGTA
The DNA here is from genome assembly GCF_014466175.1 of Vespula pensylvanica. Classification (NCBI taxonomy): domain Eukaryota; kingdom Metazoa; phylum Arthropoda; class Insecta; order Hymenoptera; family Vespidae; genus Vespula; species Vespula pensylvanica. The sequence goes on from NC_057698.1 coordinate 538,108, forward strand.
GTAGTGTAGTAATGTAGTAGTGTAGTGTAGTAGTGTAGTAATGTAGTAGTGTAGTGTAGTAGTGTAGTAATGTAGTAGTGTAGTGTAGTAGTGTAGTAATGTAGTAGTGTAGTGTAGTAGTGTAGTAGGGAGTAGAGAGTAGGGAGTAGTGGTAGAAGCACATCGGTCTCTTCGAGGCTCGTATTTATACGGTTTCGAAAGCATCGTGAAAGGGAAATCTCGTAAATCGTCGAAATATGCTCGTTCAAATTGGCTACTCGCTCGTACGAGCTAATAGCCTTCCTTCTAATATTTTTACGTTTTTTTTTTTTTTAACACCTACTTTTACGAAGGACACGATTACTTATTCTCTCTTTTTTTTCTTTTTTGCTGTTATTTCTCTCTTTTTTCTTCTTTCTTTTTCCTTCTTTATGTATTTTTTACTTCGTTCGCGAAGAAGTTTCTAATTTTCGTTTGAAAATAAAATGGCCGCCGTTTTCTCGTATACCTGACATTGTAACGTGATCGACGAAAAGTATCGGAAATATTCGAGTTCTTGGGACTGTGTCAAAAACGCAGTTGTCCTTTTTTTTTCTTTCTTTCTTATGGGTAACCTGGAACGAATAGGAAGGAACGAACACGCACAAAGAAAGAGAAAGGGAGAGAGAGAGAGATAAATAGATAGATAGAGAAGAGGCCCCTTTATGACCTGCGAAGGATTTCAGGTTGAATAGCTCCCAGGGTCTTTTAGGATCGTCTATCGTTTCGAGTCCCTTCTTGGAACTCGAGCCCTCATAATGTACGCCCGCACTGGCTGCCTATGTATACATATACTATAATGGTAAAATGGAAAGCAACGTCATCTGATCGTTTCAGCATGGAATTGACGAATCTAAGTCGATTCTTGTTCTTGTTCCTGTATATTTTTACATATGGTGGTTTTGCAAATTATTTGAGAAAAACAAAAAATAGAAAGAGAGAGAGAGAGAGAGAGAAGGAATATGTGAGAGCGCAGCATTACTATCTTACGCAAATAGATTTCACTTTCTATTTTGTTACATTGTTCGACGAACTATCTATACGTTTCAAGAAAGTAGCAGGAACGACCATGAGGCTTTCGTATATGAGAATTTGACACTGCTGTGACACATAGTATATACTAGGACAACAGCGTCAAACACAGACATAATTTTTTCTTCAACGCGTCTGCTTTTTCTCATGATGTCCTCTAATTCTCTCGAGTGTCTCTCTCTCTCTCTCTCTCTCTCAAGTATCTTCTTCACTGATTTTTATTTTTTTTATATTTCTTTTTCTTTTTTTTTTTACTACACCGTACTGCTTTTTTTCTTCATTTTTTCAAATCTAAACCAACAATTATATGTTTTTCAATATTTATCTTTTTTTTCTCTTTCTTTCTTTCTTTCTTCTTTTTCTCTCAGAAGGCAGAAAAAAAAGCACTGTTAGAAAAACTTTTCTTCGCCAGTGTAATGTTGATTTTTCCTAAAAAAAATCTTTTCTTCTCTTTTTTTTTATTCTATACTAACAATTATAAGTTTTTCAAGGTTTCTCTCTTTTCTTCTTTTAATAGACAGATTGAAAAAAAGATGCCATTAGAAAGAACAGTATTACAGAGTAAGAAGACGATCTCTCGCGTTCCCTTCAATGATTTCTTGCTCTCATCTTCGAATAACAGTCACGGACACTCGATCGCTTTACCTCATCCTTTCAGCAGAGTGATTCTATTTAAAGCATTCAATATTAACCCATCCATACATCCCGAAAAGATCGTATATTAAACTTTGAGTTAGAATCTTCTTATTCGCTAAAGAAAAAAGTTCGATCTATTAAGATTTCTCAACGATCAACAATCAACAACGATCATAGGGTGGGTTGGTCGGAATGAAATTTTTTACGAGTGAGAAAGAATGACGATTTCTTATTGAAGGGGAACATACATATACACCCACACACACATTATATATATGTGTGTGTGTATGTATATATATGAGAGAAAAAGAACGTGTGCAACTGTAGAAGAATTTACTAAGTATTCGTCGCTCGAGGATAATTATGGACAATCAAGAAAGCTTGTACTTCGGATAGAACGTAGCGAGTGGTGCTTATATGACCGTATATCCGACTGTATATACATATACACATATCTATATATTCCTTGGAATGCAGATGTGAGAATACGAAACGACGACTGTTCGTTTTGATACGAACGGCAACTGCTTACGTCAATTTTACGATCGTCATCGTCGTTTACATATAATCTCTCATCCATTTACACGATATTCATTCTTCAATTTCGGCTATAAAAAAGAAAAAATAACTGTTTATCAATAAATTCTTTTTCTTCTTTTTTTTTTTTTTTTTTTTTTTTACGTAGTAGACACATTGTACGAGGTTATAAATATTGCATCACGATTTTATTTAGAAATAAATATCTCGCGAAATATAGCGAGAAATTCAGATAGCTCGTTACAACATGGCCATCTAACTAGCAGGAAATTCAAATTACCGTAACATAGAAAGATCGTTTTATCGAGAGTCTCTCAGACAATTATAATATGTAAGAATTATGCGAATTAATTTTTGCTCTACAAACACGTACGAAGGGGACGATACAACAACGATTATTACTATAATGAGAACGACATCTCGTAGTACGATGATCGTTGGTGGGTCTTCGTACGGGGTCAATTCTGTTTCTCTCTCCCTCTCTCTCTCTCTTTCTCTATTTCTTTAGTCGTGTGTCAGCAATATAATTTGTTTATATGTGTTACAAGCCTCGTTATATTATCATCGGTCACACATCGCATACGTACATACGTACATACGTACATATAGTTTATACTTGAGCGAATATAACCTCTCCTCTCCTCCCCTCCCGTTTCTCTTTTTCCTCTCTTCTCCTCCCCCCTCCCTGTACACACATTAGGACATACAAAATAATACACGTTCGCGAGGGAATACAGTCACGATCGTGCGGGCAACTCGTAATTCTCCCCACTCCCTCTCTTCTCGCCGCTCCTCTTCTTTTACCCCCACTCCTTTTCTCTCATTCGTTCTCACTCGAGGGAGAAGGGAAGCGAACCGTAGAACGAGAAAGGGAAGGGGAGCCTTACTACGAGAGTCCACGCGCGCTCTATAGTAAATCGACTATAATACTATGAGTCAGTCACACCCACAAGTCGCTTGTGGGTTCAAGACCCTCGTGTACGCGCGTATATATACACACACACGGTATAGAGAAAGAAAAAGAGAGGACTCGCGTATTACGTTCCGGCCTACGATGAGCTAGTAAACGTGTGATGCTCGCGCGCACACACACACGTACGGTATTGCCGCACGCGAGGTCATGCTTACGGACACATAATCGAGGATCTATTGGCCTCGTCTCTCGTGGAATCACTTCGAATATCGAATGGTTCCGTATTGTTTATCTCGATAAGAATTTCTACTTCCGAGTAGAATTGTCATTGTTGTTTCATTGTCCCGCGTTGACAAAGACTTAAATAATATAAACTTTAGAAAGGAAGAAACATATATGTATATATATATATATATGTGTGTGTGTGTGTGAGAGAGAGATATAATGCATACACATGTATATACATAATGCATACAATGTATATATGTATATATACATTAGCGTGATCAGACGATTCTTGCGCTATACTTGGCATCGAATATAGTATTATTTTCTTCTTCGGTCAATGGCTCGAGGAGTGCTTGGTATTTACTCGACCGGTATATATGACAGCCCTTGGAAAACGACGTCGGTAGGAAGATAGAACTTCTTTGTTTCTATATTTCTAATCCCTCGTACATCTACCACCGTGTCTCTTTGATTTCTCTATTGATTTCTCTATCGATTTGTTTAATTTGACTGGATCAATGTGGGAAGCTGCGGCCCCTGAAGATTTGATATTTTTTCTATAATCATGTATCCTCTTTTTTTTTCAGTCAGGTGAATGTTGGATACAGAGAGTAGACACGGTACTGGGCTGGATCAGGGACCATCGAGGGACCCTTGGCTCGCTATGGATTACTACTTGGGCACCGATAGTCTTTCTCTTCAGGAAATGCTCGATGTCGACATCAAATGCGAGATCGAAGGGGTAATCGGTGGCCACGCAGATCTTGGCTTCAATTTCGGTGATTTGTCGCCGTTAGAATTGGACGACAATCCGGTTGGATGTGACAACGATCTCAGCGGATGGTTCGGTTCCACCAGTTTGCTCAACGGCAACAGCAATAGCTCTAACAGGTATGAATGATGATGATGATCATGATGATGATGATGATGATGGTGACGATGACGATGACGATGATGATCGTGATAATAACGATAACGTGGTGACGATGACGATGACTATGATTATGATAAAACACGAAACGAGATCGCTATGAGACGATCCTCGAATCGATCGAAAGGAGACACCACTTCCATTTCCTCACAGAGTTTTTCTTCTTCGTTTTTCTGCAGCAATTTCAATTTCGATTTGAGTGGCGGCGATGCTGCCTCCATTATGGTGAACCCCAATTCGGTAATGCCCCACATGGCCATCCACAGTCCTACGCCAAATAGTAACAGACGGCACTTTTCTTTCTCGCCAAAGATAGACGTTAAAGATGAGAAAATAGACGTCGAGAACGAGGTAGAAAATGAAGATGATAATGAGAATGACAACGAGAACGACAATGATAATGATAATGAAAACGAGAATGAAAATGATCATGATAATGATAATGATAATGATAATGATAATGAGAATGATAATGATAATGATAACGATAACGATAACGATAACGATAATGAAAATTATAACGAGATCGATACGGAAATCGAACAATATGAAAACGACATAACGGAAACCGAGGAGGACACCGAGGATGAGCAGGAAGTAGCGAGGACGATTCCGATTTTAAAAGCAAAGCCGTCTACTACGATACCGGTAAATACTGCCGTTAAAACGATATCACCTCAAATAACGAAGGCTCATCTGTCACCGAAAATCAGTACGATATCCGGCATAAGGGTACAAAATTTTAAGGTCCTGCAGAGTCAACCGAGTCAACAACAACCGCAGCATGTTAGGAAGCAGATTTACAATAACAATGTTCACGTCAGCACGACTTCTTCCCCAGCGATCTCAACGATTAATAAAGAATTCGATTTGTCCGATTACGAGGACAAGCTCTATCCGAAGCCAGCGTATTCTTACTCCTGTTTGATCGCCATGGCCTTGAAAAATAGTCAAACGGGCTCCCTGCCAGTTTCAGAAATTTACAACTTTATGTGGTAAGTCACTAACAAATTTATTTCGTCATATTTTTTTTCACTCTTTCTCATTAAAATATGCGAAAGCTTAAACGTAGTATCATCTTGATAATATATTTAAATGAAAAACTAAGGATAATAATATGCGAACGTAGAGAAAAGAATGTTAACAAAAGTGAATAACGAAACAGAAAGACTTTCGTTCGACAAACAAAGTCCCAGATCGCTTATTTTCAGCCATTTGGCCGGAAAGACAAGGGTTGGGTACGTCCCTGCCCCTCTCCTCTCCTCGTGTTCGGGGAACGAAGGGAGAAAGTATTGTCTTCTCTCCTTTATTCCCAGGTTACAAGGGGGGAGCTGCCATTTTGTATGGGGCCCTTGGAGCACCAGGTGCATGTCAGGGTACAGTCCCCCTAGAAACTATAGGCGGTATTCTTTGTTTATCCTCTACGATTTTCCTGGACTTATGATTTTCTCAAATAAACTCTTCTTCCCCTCCTGAAACATATTTCTATATTGGACGTATACATTGACATACATTTTTTTTTTTACACACACATACACACATATATATATACTATTATAAAAGAAATATATCCTCTTTTTTATCCTCCTCCTTTAATTATACTGCGTCGTCTTTTCGGAGATTTCTCCAAGTAAAATTATTTCTCATGTTTTATTTATAAAAAGCTCACATTGTGTTCGTTTTACAAACACCGTGGCTAAACGAATTTTTAGAACTTTTTTATTTATGTTACAGCGAGCACTTTCCATATTTTAAAACTGCACCAAACGGTTGGAAGAACTCTGTGAGGCATAATCTTTCGTTGAATAAATGTTTTGAAAAAATTGAGAAACCAGCTGGAAATGGAAACCAAAGAAAAGGCTGTTTGTGGGCAATTAATCCAGCCAAGATAGCAAAAATGGATGAAGAAGTTCAGAAATGGTCAAGAAAGGATCCATTGGCAATTAAAAAGGCAATGATATATCCGGATCATTTAGAGTTACTTGAAAGAGGAGAGATGAAGTATGCTGGCAGTGGCGATATGTCAGAAGAAACAGAAAGTTCTGGCGATGAGACTGCAGAAGAAAGTGCTGTATACGATGAATCTATACACAGTCATATCGCAGCTAATTCAGTTACAGATAGTTATGATGAAAGTAGTCAGGATTGCGATGTTGACATCACGGAACATCTTTATGATGAAATTGACATAGAGGATAATAAAGATGCTCTGCACATGCAATTAAATATTACTAAACAAGAGGCAATTGAATATGAATTAAGTCCTAGTACAAAAAAGCAAAAAACTTTAACAGGTGCGATACAAGGAAATTACGTATATCAACCAGTAACTACTTCTCGAAGAAAAGCGCCTCTACTTTTAAGAGCTGGAACCACAGCCGAATCTTTTCTTAAAATTGAATAAATTTAGATATTATTTAACATATTCAAAAGGATAAATATATCTATAAGTATTACACCCATTTCTCCGAGGTTTCGATAAAAACGTTTCATGTGCCCATAGAACAAATCACTGTTTTTCTCGGAAAATAGAAAGTGCATCAAATTTTATGCAATATAACGATCTTGTGAGTTGAGTTTCGGATGCATTTGTATATCGTATATCATAATATCCATGAAAAAAATTCAAAAGCATTGGTAAAATAATTAATTCGTAATTGTTATACATCTTTCGAATTCTTTTCATCGTTAATACATATAAATGATCTTCGATATACCACATCATCTTGCTCATAATAATTATTTAACTTTTAATATAACATAAACTTTGTGAGATTATAAAAGTTCTAATTTTTATATATATCACGATATGTGTGCATGGAAATACTTTTTTGTCATGCCTCGATTACCAAGTAAAATTATGAGTAGACAGAAAGCAGCCGCAAACATCAGTACTATATAGTGTACATACGATGATGAAAAGTATAACAAGCAAAGTGGTATATATCCCACTATCAGTTTAACATGTTAGCTTTTATATGATCGAAAATATTAAGTTGTAGATTTAAAACTTTAGTAATTTATGTAACAAACTTACTAGTATATATGTCATGCGTTTTAGATCGTATAGGAGTATGTGCTCGTGAACCAGCACAATCATAAATATCGTGTTTACTTTACACACTGCATTAGTAACTATGATAAGATGTATAGTTACATACGAAGATCTTCCAAATTCATTAAATGATTTTACAAACTTCCGTTTAATACTATTGCGAATATTCACCGATCTTATTTCTCTGTAATCTCTATACACGTATAGTTATCATTCTAGCACCATAGACAATTTAAAAATGTCTTCTCTAATTTGACATATCCTTCTTATCGTAGCTCTTATTTTTGTTTTTTTTTTCTTTTGTTCTTTTTGTAAAAATATACGTATTGCTTTGCAATTTTATATGTCTGATAAACAAAAGTGTATGGAGAAAACGAATAATAACAAACAACTTTATGTTTATGTCAAAAAACTGTTATATTATATATAACTGAACATTGCGGTAAAAAAAAAAAAAAAAAAAATGAGTTTAGAATGCAGTAATTTATAACGTTTTATCTGTATCATCAGCATTATCATTGTTTATATTTTGTAACTATGACTATATTTGAAACGAAAAAAAAAAAAAAAAACGAAAAAAAATGTAACATAGATTAATAAGTATTTGGTCATTCTAATGTTGGCCAGACTGATGTATTATACTTTTTATACATTTCTGAGATAAATAATAATTGTAAATGTTTCTGCAATTATATACCTGAAAACATAAGATTACGTAGTATCACATTTAGGTAGAGTACAAAGACGACAGCTATGGAATGGTCAAGAAAAAATTTTTTATAGAATAAGCAGATGGGAATTGTATACCTGATTTGTTTTTAAGTATAACAGTAATCGTATTCTTAGTTTTTATTTAATTGTAGAAAAATGTTCCTTTCTCAACTTAGGACAATGTTCAATCGACAATTTGATTTTTCGTATAAAAAGTATATAAATTGAGATTTCATAGCTTTTCAGAATATTATTGAAATTTTTATATCGACGATACGTGCATATCATTAATTGATTTTAATATTGTATATACATCTTGCAAGTAATAATGCTAGGTTGTATAACAAAAACCCTTTTTTTTTTCCTTTTTTAAATAATGATATGACGAAGCTCACGTTTATGAGTTTTCCTTAAAAATATTATAATACAACGTACCTAATGGTTTGCTTTATCGACATTATTTTACTAATACTTTTACAGTAACGTACAAACATAGGATCAATCGATACAAACTTTGTAAAGTATCTAATCGATAGAACTCTTTTAATTTTTTAGAAAAAAATTCTATCCTTTTAGACGTGCTTTCTAATTATCCTATATATTTACATTAATTACGGTAGCATACTTGATTTGAAAAAATACGTACAAGATCTGTAACTAATATTTAACAAGAATTATTTCAATATTAGTAAAAAGAGAATATGCACACTTTGTCTCCAAGTTATTACCACTCTTATCCATCGTATCTTCTAAGAATATAGAACTTAATTAAAAAACAATATTATATTCAAAATAAGTTGTACATAGTAAGAGCTATCTCTAAATTTATCTAACAATAGACAAAGTACTAATATACTTGTATTACAACATTTTTAGGAAAATCAAACGTGGTATTATAAATCTATCATGTACTAATACAATAGAAAGCTTGCTTTAAGATGTATAAAGTATGTTTTATGATTAAGAAATGGGACCAATCTTTCAAGTTTGATTTTATCACACAAAGATGTTCTTTTTTGTTTCTCATAAGACAGACTTAGTTGACTCAAAGATACATTTTGTATAGAAAGTATTTGTATTACTGTAAATACTTCTTTTTTTTTCTAATAAACATTAATAGATTTTTAATCATACATTCATGATTTTATTTTTTACAGAAAAACACACATCAAACGATTCTAACAATTAACAAAGAACTAGCATATGCGTATTGTTACGATATCGATATTGAATTGTCCCTATATATAATTATGAGAATGATTTTCCGAACGGTTTATTTATTTCGAAACTTGTATCTTTTTTCAGCATTGCAATGTCGGTAGAAAATCTCCAAGTAATGTATTAATATAACATAAAGATTTAATCGCACTCACGTTAAAAAAATAAGGAATACTATAATTAACTAACGATCGATGATTCAATTATTTTTTTGCTTGCAAAATTATATTTGCATAAAAATAATTATTATAAAAAATATGATGGACAATTATTAATTTTATTACATGATCACAAACAAAAAGAACAGTGCTATAAAAATGTGTGATATGTACATATGAAATTGAAAAATTTGATCATACAACATTTTTATAGAGGAACATTGTAAATATTTTCTAATATACATGTGTGTGATGTCGTATGAAATAAAGAGTGTCTAATAATATTAGACAAAGGAGAAATACAGTTCATAATATAACGACAAATATGTTATTATTCTATTTGAAAGTGTGAAGTATTTACATAAAGCACACTTTTTTATCACACAATATATTTTATCAATTAAGTTTGTAGAGAAAAAATAAAACGCAATACAATATACATACATACATACATAAATACAGATTCATGGAAACAAAGAAATGGAATTAGAATATACATTGTCATATTATGTATCTACCGTCCACGAAAAAAAGAAATAAGCAATATACAATGCACACTGAATATACTGCATTTTCATGATATTTAATTAACACTTTAAGATACTAAACCATCTCTCATATTTCTTATTCCTTTTAATGAGAACAAGTTTGTAGTGAAAGATAGAGAAACGTGTGAACGAGTTAGTAAAAATGAAAGTGTAAACTATCATCATATGGAAATATCTGCAGAAATTTCATAATCAATAGGACACATTGATATTTAAACGATTAATATACTTTATTGCATATTTCGTATCTATGACATTGCACTGCCAAAAATGGCCAAATTATACGAATAAACAAGATCAAGAAGATCAATGAAGATAAAAAAAATAATTCGAATTCGAATTACATCTGTAATCAAAATCTTACCAATTATCTTAACTTCGTTATCGTTTAAGTAATGATTCTATTCTAATACTTTTTTATTTTTCTTTTCTTTTTTGCAAAGCTAGTCTTAATGAATCAAAATTTTGATACAAACGAAGATCTTGATTACAACTCTGTGACAGTACAAAAACTTTAATACGCCATTTTCATTATCGTTCGTTTGAATTAGGCGCTGCTTTTTTTTTCAAGTAAATAAAAATAAACGTATATGAATTTATATGATTGTATATGATTATAAAATAATAACGATAAAAACGAAGTAACATATTTATTATTATTATTTGCTTAAATAAAAGTGTACTTCGTTTTTATTCGAATACGAAAACTGAACAAAATAGATATTCATAACTTTGAAAATGATTACATTTATCCGATTTATACATACATACATACATACATATGTATATGGATATGTATGTATGTGTATATATATACACATCGGATTCGGTTAATTGTTAGTTCATAAATTGAAATAAACAAGTAGAATAGTTTTTGTACCTGTTTGTAACATTTCTATATAATGTTAATCTAATGTAAAGCTCATGTAGATTCATACAAAGGACTTAGTGCATATTATTAATAACATGTAAATATTGCAAAAACTTTGAATAATAAAACAGATGAGAAAAGCAAAACGTCCTCGATAACAAAAAATTTTTAATGACGCATTAAAAAGTTTTATTAACAAAAGCTAATCGTATATAAAATGGCGGTAATTCACTTTGTTTTTGATTTCAAAATAAAATTGAAAATACAAAAAAATGCAAAATCGATATCTATCTCAGCCAACGTCAGAAGTTAGGTCGATAAGTAAGAAATTTGTAATACTGCCAAATCTGCAGTTAGTGCGTCAACCGGACACGCTTCCAATATAAAAAATAATGACAATTAAATATTATTCAAAAGATTATTTTAAAATGAAATAATTCTTCTTTTCATTGACTCGTATAATACGTATGTTCCTTTTTATTGCACTATTAGATTTTTTACTTTTTTATTAGTTACAAAAAAGTGATTCAATATTAGTGTCACGGCACATGCTTTTATCTTTTCGACAAATTCTTTTAAAAGGAAGTGCTAGATGTATCTTTAAAAGAATATTGTTTCCAAAGATAATGCCAAAAAGAACATTACAAAAGCCAGCTGAAAAGAAATTAAAACCGAATTTAAGCTCAACAGAAATGTCTAAAGATCAAAACGTTTCGGATAATATTAACCTTAATGAAAGCACGCTTTCTATGGAAAATATGCAAGAAAATAATGAAAAGAATAAAATGAAACTCGAATATTTGGATTCTCCAATTAAATCAGAAAACGATAAAAAAGAGTACAGGTAATCGGAAATTAAAATTTGATTACAATCTTCTTTCGAGGTAGGTGATATAAGTGACAGATTTTTTATCAAATTTGTTTAGAGTTATCAAGTTGGAGAATGGACTCACAGCTTTGTTAATCGCAGATTTACATTCGACTAAACATCCTTCACAGGACGTTGATGATATTCAAGGTAATGATATTACATTATGAAGTTTTAATATTCCATGTTTGTATAAAATGTTCAACATATATGGAATATTTAAAAATTGATCCATACCAAATAGATATCATTTCTATGATATAATAATAAATAATAGTTCGTTTACTATAAGCTGGTGCAATAAGTAGCGAGACCGAAGACGATGAGAGCGATGATGACGAAGAAGACGAGGGTGAAAGTGAAGATGAAGATGATGGAAGTGAAGAAGACGAAGAAGAGGAAAAAGGTGAATGCGAACAATTAGAGGACGATGATATCCATTCATTTGGAGCTAAACGTCTTAAAAGAGAAGAAAAAATGGTATATTTCAAAAAAGGAAAAGAAATATTATGCGACGTGAAATTATTATAACAAGAATAATACAATATAAAGATTTTTGTTCTGTTTCATAAAATGTGTTTACAGGCAGCATGCGGTTTGTGCGTCGGCGTTGGAAGTTTCAGCGATCCGCCAGAAATTCCAGGAATGGCTCATTTTTTAGAACATATGGTTTTCATGGGTTCTGAGAAATATCCTCAGGTTTGTACTTCGTGTATCATATATTATATAAATGACTTATTATATTTGGAGTATTTTCCAAACGTATTATATTTTTTAGGAAAATGATTTTGATGCATTTATTACAAAAAGAGGTGGTTCTGACAATGCTTCTACGGAATGTGAACAAACCACATTTTACTTTGAAGTACAAGAAAAATATTTATTGGCATCACTTGATCGTTTTGCACAATTTTTTATTAAACCTTTAATGAAACAAGGTGCAATTACCAGAGAACGAGAAGCTGTTGAAAGTGGTATGCAGAAATTTATAATCATTGTATGATGTATTTATTTGAAAACATATATATCTAATAGAAAATATACAGAATTTCAGATGGCTTTGCCTTCTGATCTTTATAGAAAGGAACAGTTATTTTGTAGTTTCGCGAGACCAGACCATCCCGCAAGAAAATTTACATGGGGAAATTTAATAACGTTACGAGATAACGTAACAGACGATAAGCTTTACGAAGAATTACACAAGTTTAGAGAACGTCATTACAGCGCCCATAGAATGAAATTAGCCATACAAGTGAGAATATGACGAATAAATATGTTTAAGAATTATATGTTTATAATTATAATAATATCATACGTTTGTGTTGTCTTAGGCTAAATTACCATTAGATACATTAGAGGAATACGTATTGCAATGTTTTTCCGAAGTTCCAAATAATGGTTTACCACCAAGTGACTTTAGCCAATTTAAAGGAGCAGATTCATTTGATACACCTAGCTTTAGAAAAATATATAAAGTGAAGCCTATTAAAGATGTTTGTCAGGTATGTCCGTTTTACTTTAGACAGGAAAATAACTATAATAATGATAATGAAGATGATACAATGATACAAATAATGATGGTATATCTTATATAATTTTCATATCTTTAGATAGAGTTAACATGGGCAATGCCGCCTTTACATGACTTATATAAAAGTAAACCTCATCATTATATCGCTTGGATTATTGGGCACGAAGGAATAGGTTCCTTAATAAGTTATTTGCGCAAAAAGATGTGGTGCTTAGATATTTTTAGTGGAAATGGAGAAAGTGGCTTTGAACATTGCTCCATGTATGCATTATTTAGTTTATCGTTGATTCTTACAGAAGACGGTCACAAGCATTTACAAGACGTGTTAAATAGCATTTTCTCATATATTAATTTAATGCGAAAGGAAGGCCCGCAAAAACGAATTTATGATGAAATTTCTCAGATCGAAGAAACTAATTTTAGGTATATAAACATGATTTCATTAAATAGAATATGTCAATGCGTTTATGTAATATTCTCTATTGTTTCTAGATTTACAGATGAAGTAGCACCTGCAGATTATGTAGAAGAATTGAGCGAGAATATGCACTTCTTTCCTCCGGAAGATTACATTACGGGTAGCGAACTTTACTTTGACTATAATCCTGAGGCAATACAAATGTGCATGGATTATTTATCTCCTGATAACGTGAATATTATTATATTTGATAAGAAATTTAATGATGAAGAATTTGACAAAGTGGAACCATGGTTTAAAACAAAATATACCGACATGGATATACCCACAGAATGGACTGAAACTTGGAAGACAATAACCCCTTTACCAGAGTTCCACTTGCCATTACCAAACATTTTTCTTACAAATGACTTTAGCTTAATATCTGTAACTTCGGATGTTCCTAAATATCCTGTTAAAATACATAGCGACGATATATCTGAAATTTGGTACAGGCCTGATCCAAAGTTTGGTTTACCCGAATGTTACATGTATTTTTATATTATATCTCCTTTAACAACGTCAGCTAAAAAGTAAGAAACATTTTTATATAAAACATTTATTTATTTTCACTATATAAATTTTATTGCTTTGATATAATCGACCGTTTATACTTTTAGCGTTGCTCTGATGGACTTGTTTATAGAAATATTAAAACAATTATTGGTCGAAGAATTGTATCCAGCTACAGCAGCTGAACTTAAACATCAAATGTATACAGGTCAGAAGGGTATCGTTGTTAAAGTTAATGGATTTAACGAAAAACTGCCAGTAAGTATATCTTAATCGATTCATCAATTATTATCTTAAATTGGCTGTAGTTGTTATTAAGATGTAATAATATATGTATCACATACATGTGTTTTCAGCTTTTATTAAACATTTGTGCAAAATATATAGCAAATAGTCCAAATCTTGTAACAAAGGATCTATTTGATATTATGAAACAAGAACAGCTCAAAGCTTATTATAATACATTTGTTAAGCCAGCAAAGTTAGCCAAGTATGTATCGTGTTTCTTTTTATCTTCTATTGTAAACTATAAAATTATAACGTATAAGTATTTAATTTTTCATATAAAACATTACAGGGATGTAAGATTATCCATATTGATGCTCGATCATTGGCCTGCTGTCGATAGACATACAGCTATCACTGCTACTACATTTAACGAATTTCAAACTTTTATCGAACAATTTACTAAGCATACGTACATACAATGTCTCGTGCAAGGCAATATGACAAAAGAAAATGTCATACAAAATATACAGAACTGCATTGATATTTTAAAATGTGGTCCATTGTTATCGAATACTATGCCTCGATTGAGAATTACAAAATTGCCCACAGGAATACAATATTGTAAAGTAAAAAATTTTAACAAGATGGATGTTAATTCAGTAGTGACAAATTATTATCAATCGGGTATATCGTCTATCAAATTAACAGTTATCATAGAACTGCTTCTTGTGAGTATCTAGATCGTTTTTTTTTTTTTTTTTTTTTTTAACAGAAAAAACAAAACTTACATTAACCGTTTCTTTTATATATTTAGATGATTATGGAAGAACCATTATTTAATCAGCTTAGAACGCAAGAACAGCTTGGATATGATGTTTCATGTCTTATGAGAAATACTTATGGCATTCTTGGTTATTCTATCACTGTGTATACCCAAGCAGATAAGCATTCAACAGAGCATGTGGATAATAGAATTGAAAAATTTTTAAAATCATTTAACAAGGTATTAAAGGAGACTTCGGAAAAAGATTTAGAAAGTATTAAAGAAGCATTAACGAAAATAAAACAATGTGCTGATATTCATTTAAAAGAAGAAGTTGACAGAAACTGGTCTGAAATCACAAATTGTGATTACATATTTGATAGATTGGAAAAAGAAATAATTGCTGTTGATGGTATAAAAATTGAAGAATTAAGAAATTGGATGGCTTCTCATACTATCAATGGAGACAACCTTAGAAAACTGAGTGTTCATATAATAGGAACTAAAGAAGAAACTTCGAACGAAAAGAAAGGTACGTGCATAAATATTTACTTCACACTGTGCTGACATCAGCAAAATCAAATGATATCTGTAATTATATATATATATTTTTTTTTTCACAGATATTTCTAAATCGGAAAGTGATGATAAAGTTACATACGAGTTGAAGTATTTAAATAATACAGCTACAAAAACAAATAAGTCGTCAGAGGTATATATTACAGACATTGATAATTTTAAAAGTGAACTACCTATATATCCTCTAAAAGATACATTAGGATGATAATATATATTATAAAAAAATTATGTATTTGCCTCATTCAGAAAAGTGTAATAAATACGTAGATTTATAAGTATTGAAAAACATGATAACTCTTTATATTTCTTACTACTTACCTTTTCATGCGATCTACTGAGATATTATGTATAAAAATATCTAAAATAAAGATTGATGTTCGGTATAAAACAATGATATGTTCTTAATAGAATTTTTATAGTTCTTTTAATTATATTCAAGACATGACAACACGTTTCAATAAATCATTAAACTTTCGAAAATGTCAGCCAACCATATCCAAGAACCTCTCGTGCTAAGAGCTTTCTTACAAAACTTGTTGAAGGTTCAATTTTCAATGTTTGAACCATACATTATGTTGAAAAGCTTTTTTGTTAACCCAACGGAGGATCTATGTATCTTATCGTTCTATTCTCTGCGTGTGTGTGTTGTGTAGTTACATTATACAAGAAAATTATATGGTTAATATTTTTAAAAGAAATGAACTTAAAATATCTGCCAATGGATGAGAGCCACTCTGCCATAAAAAATATTTACTTGTTCGAGAAATTGTTTTGATGCGTCAAATATAATCTTGATTAGCAGAGCGGCATACTCCAGAGAGCGCAGATTTACAAAGCAAATATCAATGTAATTTGAATATTCTAAATTGTTACAACATCCATCAAAGTGCGTTTGCATTTTAATATTTCGAATAATCATTGTATACATTGTTTTTTTGTAGTATTATAGAGTTGCCACTACATTTATATAATTATTACCTCCTACTTCCCAAATACGTATTCATTTTTAAAGTAGTAAATGTGATTTTAGCTTTATAATAATTTTTAATTGCCTTGTGTTGTCAGCACTGATTCTTATTTCACTTTATCCTTTGAATTGGAATTACAGAAAAGCATCAGAATTTCAGCATACAAACGTGATTACTTAAATTTCTGTACTTAATTTTCAGTTCTTCGGCTAGCAAAAGCATAGAATCAGCTCTGCTTGACACTAGACATGAATGGGGTACATGTTATAATATTAAGTTACAAGATAGAATAATTCAACAAGAATACATCAATATTATTGTGTTATATAAATGCAAAGAGACTAAATGGGTCGGCTATGTAGCAATAATCACTATATATTTCTTAAATATATATTTAATAGTTAGAAATGAATAATTCATTCTGAAATGTAGCTTTTGCTGAATCGATGTTATTATTTATATTTGCCATCACTGAAGCATAATCCTACTCAGTATTATATGGGACACTGTTTAGCAATGACATAATATTTTAAGTATAACGCAAGCAATTCATCAAATATCAACATTACATACTCAAATTTAAATGTATAAAATTAGTGTCACTGCTCTCATAAAACAGAAACCACTCACCGACCCATAAAGATAAAATTAATTGATTACTAACAATATAGCAGCGCATGCTTATTTTTTCAGGAGGATCGTTTAACTTTTTATAGTTTTCTTTGATAAATCCAAAACAGCAAAAACCCCATAATTTATATTACGCGTCAAGCATAATCGAAAAAACATTGTATCCACCACTTTGCGGCATGCGCTTATGTATATAAACATTGTTACATTTTTTAAATACAAAGAAAAAGCAAAACAAAAATAAACATACTAATGATTATCAAACATACATGTTACCTCGCATATGCGCATGTATCTTTTTTTAGCTATGAGAAATAATAGCAGAATATACATTATGTAATATTTAATAAGAATATATAATGATGGGGCCCACATGCATTTTCAGCTACATCAATAAGTGTTTAATTTTTTTTATTTTATTTTATTATAGTATATCGTGTTCGCTATTATATTTTATTATATCTCAATATTGCATATGTAAGCAAAAACTATGACATAAGAAAACTTAAAATTTACGAATGGAACATACTAATTAAAGTTGTTCTCTGTCCATTATTATTTATTAAATTACAATTAGAAATTGCAACTCTACTCATACAATCCTACAGCAAATTAAGAGAATAAGAGAAACATCAATATTTCAATGCCCATCATGGTGTATATATTATAATACGCGAAAAATAGGATAATAATATTTCTTTTTTTTTTTTTTTTTTTTTTTTGGGTAATCATTTAATAAAGTAAGTAAAAATTAAATGATTTCATTTTTTTTTTCTTGTTTTTCAACGATATCTAAAGACCTACTGAGTATAAATAAAAATAAAAATAAAAATAAATACAAAAAAAAAGAAAAAGAAAAAAGATATTGTTTTCTTCTGAATCAGGAGCATAATTATATTAGTGATATAAGTAAGCTAATCTGTGAAATCCTACTGGCTGTCTCGATAATAATCTGCGCTAGAAAAATATGATGTTAACGTAAGAAGAAAACAGCCATAAAAAATACGAGTCTTACTTTAATGCGTCTGAATATCGATTGCAGACATTAATCGCGTAAATCGTACCATCGACCGTTTCTCAAAAGCATTTGTCACTCTAGCAGAGATACCAAGTTAGTCTTATACTTTGTGTATAATTAATTTTCTGTTATTACAACACACAATGTTCAAAGGTCATTATAGATGGTTACTTCATAAATATAGTAGATTATTCGTATGTTTTTTTTGTTTTTTTGTTTTCGTTTAAATGGTATGTTGTATCATAGACATTTTTTGTGGGCCCCCTTTTTCTACTTATACAACGAAAAGCAGGCACGCATTAAACACGCCCTGTTTTTAACGTTGATTATGCTTTTATGCAAGTTTCTTTTTTCCGACATTTCTATTCTGTTGTATTCAATATGGATTTCCGCATTTGCTTCGTATTTATTAAATTATTTCATGTTATTATATTGCATACTCATATCAGTGCAGCAGCAACTGATTATGTTGTGTATATCATTGTGTCATTTACATTTTGTATCTGGTATCAAGAGATTGATTTCTTGGAAAGAAAATCATCTACCTTTACGAAAGCGTAAAGTGGCATTTACTCTCAAATTGGTTTGTCAGATCAGAAGGTCTGCTTCTAGTACGTGTCACTTGTAATGATTAATATTCTTCATTTAAAAATTGTAATTCGCACGCGCGATAAACAATGTGGTAATGTATATGTCTCAATACATTACATTGCAATGGTAAAATAATATTAGCTAATGGAAACTGTAAGATTTTATATGTCGTAAAATATACCTATAAACGCATTTATTAGTTAATAATCAAGCAAGTGTGTGCCATTCAAAATGCATCGGAAAAACTGTTAATTATTCGCAGATGCTCAGCGCACGTTGAAGCTGACATGGTATAATAATTCATTTCTGTTATTCATTCTCTCTCTTATCCCTATAAGCTGTCCAAAAATCAGAATTAAACAGTTAGAGATATAGGAGAATATGGGATTTTTTTCGGCAATGCTTACTTGTGGATGTCATTTCTAAATATGCACATCCAAAGCACTTTTTCTAAACACATCTATCTTTCCAGATCTTACTTATTTTATCCCACAGGCTCATCAATCCTCTCCCTCTCTCTCTCTCTCTCTCTCTCTCTCTCTCTTTCTCTTTCTCTCTCTTTCTCTCTCTCCCTGTCATTCTATTCAAATTATATAAAGTTTCTCATTGTCTTAATGCATTTTACGCAATAACAAATCTACAAAAATATAACATTTTATTTTATCGTCTCTTCTTATATTATCTCAATAAATGGTTTTTCTTACTCGCTTTAATTATCTCTCTGCACTTAGACACACATCTTTTTGCCTCACCTTATTTAATAATCGTGTTTTGTCGTGCTGTCTTGTTTCTTACCATTCTTTCATTATTGATAAAAGAACACATCTTAAACACTGCTCTTTGGTAGAATGTCCCTCTTTTTGACTATTCTACTCATAAATATATTTATAACATAATCATGTTCTCTAACTCAGTGCATGATAAGCACATGCAACTGGATTTTGTATGTACACCACATTGATCGCACAATTACTTCTAGTATAACTATTCATATGTACAATTAAATGATATATTTCATTAAATATAGTAAATGTGTGGAGGACAATAGATGTGTAGGATTTTTGTACTTGGGCTATGTGATACTATCCAATTGATTTTTCTACCTCAAGTACAACTTTTTTTTTATTTTAACAGCAACAAGCGGCACTCGTATAATTTTGCATAGTAATTAATCATTGTTTAATGAGCTTTGTGTGTCCAAACACTTAATAAAAATTAATATAAAGGGGCGAAAGAAAACTTCATTGAAAATTTATTTTTTTTCTTTTTTCTTTTTCCAAAAAAAAAAAAAAAAAAAAAAAAAGAAAGAAAGAAAGAAAGAAAGAAAGAAAATTATGTCATTCAAAAAACGTCACCAATATAAAGCAATTCATTGCTCTTTTTTTTTTTTTTTCTTTATAATGCAACATATCTTCTAAAGATATAAAGCGTGTTTTATAATATTATTAATCTCTTGAAAAAACTCGTTCGTTTACAATTAATAACCAGCTTAAAAGCTACATACTTGTAATAGAAAAACTATTACATTTAACGTTCGAATTCAATAGAGTACGTTCAATCATATAAGTTCCAATGCAACAGCAAGTAAATATATAATTTTGATTGCATATAAACGTATATATAATGTGTGTATATTTATATATATATGCATCCTGTGCATATATATAGAGACTTATATTTTATATATATATATATAAATATATACACGTGTATATGCAATGACCTAACATCCCCCACTTATATACATCATTCTCCCACGCTTTCCCCCAACGCTATCATAAATATCGCATTCATAAATCTCTTTTCTACGTAAGTATATGTCCACATTCATACATCTCACATTCACAACTTACGTATAATACGCTATGGGAATCTAATCTAAATCATATATAAATATATATTTTACCTATATGAAAAGCATCAGTCTCCATGTGCAAACAATCATCTCAGTATCCTATACCTTTTATTTCTACTTACTTATAAAAGTCAATAAACCATCTCGTGATATATCCTTCATTAAATTTAAATTCATTTAGAGGCTTATCAAAGGCTAGGTTACTGAGATCATTAAAGCAAGCATTTCATATAATACCGGAAAATATATATTTTCATTGTAAAAAAAATAATCACACTTCTTAAGAATTAAATACTTAGCAGCTGACAACTTGTTCTCAGTAGTAAAATTAGCGCACGCATACACTAATCAGTCGAGTTCATCATCCCATGGTATTGCGAGCAAAGATGCTCGTTAGCACAAGCACGATTTTTTTCTTCTATCTTACATAGAGTGGTATGTTTGGCAGTGAGGACATCATATAGTATATGTCAAAAATTGGTTATTCTTTATGCCATCTTCTATATCTCTTTGAGACGCCTTAAAAAGACGTCTTGTCACTTATATTAGTTAAATAATTTGGCCCCATTAGAGCTTTAGATAGATACACCGAGCTATTGTGCACTGGATACTTGATATAACGAATATATGATTCTCACTGAATATGAGAATTCTTGAGTAGTAAAGTCACTTTTTAAATTACCGTATCGTTAACTTTCTTATACAATTGAGAGATTCTATACATTTAAAAATAAACAAAACAGAACAAAAAACAAAACAAAACAAAATAAAATAAAAAAAAATGTATTCTTATATTGCAATAATTATACTAATCTCTTTGTAATTCAAATTAAATTTACAGAGTACGACTATAAAATACTTTTTCAAAATACATAGAAATATCATTATAAGTAAATATTATTAGTTTTTCAAAAGTTCACAGTGCACAATTGCCGATTGAATATATGGATATTGCAGTCTTCAGTCGCATCCGGGAGTGTCTAAAGTCCATGAAAAAGTGGTTATTATAAATACCTAATTTTCAGCCACTACCTGTGTAGGAAGTGGTGCATCTCCCTGGCCCTTCTCGACAGTTTTACCATTTTCTACAGCATCATCAAATTGACCAGGCACTGGCAGTACTTCTTTTGTTGTATTAATACTTGTTACAGGATCTCTGAAATAACGAATAATTGAATTACATTCTGCACGTACATGAATCCGCGTTTGCATACGCATATTGTGCTTTTTTAAAAAAGAACATGGTCTATAAATAACGTACATATAATCATTCAGTCCGTCCACATTAATACCTCGTCCTTTGCTATCCTTCTTATCACACTCTTTAGTCTTCTTTATAGTAGTTTTTTTCTTACTGGTTGCCTAAAAATAAAGCTTTACATTTATTTTAGAAACTAGAGTTAATTTAGGAATATAATACCTTCATCTGAGTCTTCTTTCCACGTCCAGCTATTTGCGTACGATTATTCCCGCGTGTTGGAAAAGTTGGCCTTCCCATTGGATTGAATGCACGGGGTAAACCATACTTCAAACCACCTATTGAAGTAACCTACAACAAATTACTTGTATTATTAATATCTCAATTCTTTTTCTTATCTCATCTCTAATTTCTTACATTGAAGAGATTTGTAGAAGACTCTTTGGAAAAAGTCTTTACATATAACACTTACCTTTAAATTATTTGTAAATTTTTGTCATTTATTTATATCAATGATAAGCAAAATTTTGTATAATTAGTCATAACTAATTAGCAACAGTTAAAAATGATTGTGTAATAAGATACATCAATTGAGATACATGTGTGATATAATGTAGATGTCTTTATTTTAATATTGTATGTACTACATATGAAAAGCACACCTTTGTCAAAATAGTTTATAATAAAATTATGTAAAAACATAAAAACAGAGATGCATGATGAACTCTTTAATAATTTACTCTGAATATTTAAGTAAAAATTAAATTTGCAAAATAGAAAACAACGACCTATGCAATGCCTTCAATATTTTTTTGAGAAGAATTCAAAGATTCGTCTTCAGGAAAATCTTCTTCCACGTATAAACAATGATATTGGACCATAGTTAGACTGCGATTGTATGTATACCCTACCTGAGGTGGAAGTCGTCCTCGAGGATGTCCTTGCATAGGTTGTGGCAATCGACCAGGTTGACCATAATTGGGACCCCATTGACCAACAACAACACCAGCAATCTCCAATTGTCCTCCGCGCGAAGGTATAGGGCGACGCATTAGACCACGTTGTGGCAATGTACCATTACCTCGTCCACGAATTAAACCTTCATTAATCGTACAGCCAGCTGGTAGAATATTCTGAGGTACTGATACACGAATGCCTGTAAATAGTATTACGTTTTTTATAAATTACACCAGAATATACATGCTTGGTACTTACTTCATTGGTAGGAAACAAATTAAAAAATTAAAAAATTAAAAAAAATAAAGAAATAAAAAAAACAAAAAATATGTTTTATTAGAAAAAAAAAAAAAAAAAAGAAAGACATAAAAATTAGAACAGTTTTGAAATTTGCAGGACAAATTAGACGCCACGAAAAAATAGTACTCTCCTCCCAATTGAATTTTTTTTTTTTTTTTTTTTTTTAATATTTTCAATAAGAAAACTTATATAAAAGATTCTAAGAAAATTCGGGCCTTTGAGTATCCCTACTTTTTGGATCAATTGTTTTATTGAAACCTTTTATTTTTTATGAGGACTTTCATCCAATTTAATGGATGTATACGATAGAAAAATAAAATACATATAAATAGTCAATGTAAAAAGTATAAAAATAATGATATAATTTATGAGATATATAACAGAATTTCTACCTGGTGCAATAGGCATTGGTGGTCGTGCAAACACGACATTGATCCCTTCAAGTACAGCCTTTCTCATTCTTTCAACTTTTACAACACGTTCTATGTGACCACTGCACAATTCCAATAAATTTTTTGCAATAGTAGCTCGTGCTAATGTATGGTGAAATAATTTTCCATCAAAATATAACCAAGGACAGCACATTAACCAAGGTATTGGAGCGCCGCAAGCATCATTTGCTAAAAGAGCAGTTTCCACGCCTGCCATAAATAAACTTGCAAGTTGAACACCACGGGAAGTTACTAAAGGAAGCTGTAAAATGATTTTTTTTTTTTTTTTTTCCAATTAAATTTAAGATACTTTATCAAAGCTGCATTTATATATTATACTATGAACAATAATCGTTATATTACCTGTAAATCCTGCAAATATTGAGCATTCATTAATTCTGGAGAAAAGGCCTGTGCAATAAAAGCATCTAATTCTTGACGACGCAAAATTTTTATTTTATCAGAGAAAGACATAACGTATCTGTAAAAAGAAAAAAATTTGTATTATTATCAGATAAGCTATTAAAAAAATATACATATAAAAAAAAATAATAAAAAAAGAAAAAATGTCGGACATGCAGTAAATCTGCTTTAAAAATGTAATATGTGCACTCACCGTAAAACACAAGCCATAACTAAAAAATGTTGAGGTACATAAGCTGTATTTAACATAAGAGGTGTATCTGACCTCATGCAAGTCAAAAATCCTCTTAATCGGCGACGTTTGTCATCTATTCCTGTGCTATAAATAAAATATTACAGATTTTTCAAATGACGCTTATAAAATAATTATTGCATGTGTGTGTGTGTGTGTGTGTGTGTGTGTGTGTGTGTGTGTGTGTGTGTGTGTGTGTGTGTGTGTGTGTGTGTAAAAAATTAATAAGAGAAACTAACCCAAACCACAAACGTTGGATTGTCGGAACACCCCAACCAATTTGTTCTGCTTTTACTAATTCTGGAGTTTGATATGGATTCGACTTTGACCATACCCATTCCTTTATTATCACGTCCGGTACTTCAATTTTTTCACTGTCTACAGAAGTTTAAAAAATATTATAAATACATGTTAAATCATATATAAATGTTAGATCATACATAATAATATTTATACGTATATATACATACCACCTTTCTCTTTACTTTTAGTTGCTAAATACATCCGATGGTGTAAATTAAAAAGAATTGCATATACCATTTGTCTTACTGGTCTATAAATCAAATGAATAGAAGGAAATTCTCTGTGATTTTCATCCTCTAAAAGAACTGGCAATTTAATTTCACCAGCTATAAGAATTTGATATATGTGAGGAGACATTAGACCTTTTTGATGTCTTTCAGAAGCAGTACGCATAACTTCTGGTACCGTACTAGGAATACTAGTAGTTGTTTTTTCTATTTGTTTTGTTGAATCCGTAGTAGCATGCGATGGAGATGTAGCAGAGGAACTGCTACTTGAACTTGATGAACTTATTAAAAGATTATGGGTGCCATTTATAGCATGACCATTACCTGCATGGATTAAATAAGTTTAGTTTTTATATATAAATATAATAATATTATAATTTGATGATATAACATTGAATTGATATTCACTTTGTTCCTCCTCAGATCTAGCATTGTCAGCATCTCCATGTCCTTGGATACCAGGTGGATCTATCACTATCTGTGGTGCTGACTTTGCATTTGCTGTCGCTTGCTTGTACGCATTTAAGCTTTCACGTTCACTTTCTAATGTTTCAGAAGCAAATCTAGAAGTTTCTAAACTACTATCACCCTCTGAAGTTGATGGTCCATCAGATAAATTTGACTGCGTTTGCAAATTTTGCTTGGAATCTATCTTATGAGCTGTAAAATGTAACATACGATTGTAATATATATATATATATGTATATATATATATATATATATATATATATATATCAAATTCCAAAATATTAACTACTTTACCTTTAGTTGGTTTTACAGGCTTATAATGTAAAAATCCTTCTTTTGTACCATTAATGTAGTATTGTACAGATTGCCTTAATTTGGAACACCTTGGATCAGATAGAGATCCAAATACTTTCTGCGATACTACATCTAACTCAACAGATGGAAGTTCTCTAACAAAATTAGCAATTGTTTTTATCATTTGTTCAATACTAGTCTTATTAGTGTTCGTATTTATATTTAATTTTTTATAGAAGTCAAGGAGATTATTTTCCGTTAAGATATAATTCCCAAGTAATGCTGCCAATAAGCATAGTCTATCTGCTGGGATATTTAAGGCTTTTAAAAGTTCAGGAATTATATATTCTTTTGTATCAAGGGAACCCTTAAAACATATAATAATAAACATGTAATGAAACCTATATGAAAGAATTGATACATATACCCATACACATACATGTATATTTGTATATAGTACTAACCTTATATGTAAGTTTTAATTGTTCTGAAGAGAAGTATCTAGGTGGATCGAATGCAGCATACTCAGCATCATCGGCTATTAAACCATTAAAATTATTTTCCCGGCAATAAGCAATGACTTCTTGATGATGATCATCCATACTGCATAACTACAGTTATATAAACTGCATTAATTTTTACTTTTTATTACATATACTTGATATAAATAATCAACTTACAACTGCAACATTAAAATATCTAAGCGCCATACGTAAACTGGTTCTTAAACATACAGGTGGTGTCCACCAAATCTTTGGTGGTGGAGTTCCTTTGGTTGTAATATGTTTGATGACCTATAAACATGATAAAATTGTTTTAACAAAGATATAACTGATAAAGATAAAAACAAAATAATATATTGTATAACAAAGACAGAACTTACATTATTTACTTTAATTCTCACTTGCAACTGATTTTGAACCCAGTCTGCACGGCGAGAAGCTTCAAAACAACCATTAAAAAAGACAGCTAATTCTAAACCTGACATTTCTGTTGCTTGTATAAGCACTGCTAGAAATTGTACCATACGGTTCCACTGACCTCCGCAAGCCCAATCTGTTAGAAAATCACATTACTTTCAAAGTGATAATAAACTAACACTTCAGAGCATGCTATTATATAAAAAAAACATGAAGTACTGACCTGAAAAATAGCCGCCATAAAGTCTATCTAAACAACATTCTCCATCAAGGACTAATCTTAGCTTTGTAGTTGAATGTGGTGATAGAACTTTAGAAAGACGATTGCGCTGTCGCTGAGTAACAGTACGTGCTATTTTTAATAAATCTACCGATACAGATCCACCTGGTATACAATTACTATCCAGAAAAGCTTGCAAGTCTTGAATACCCATCTTTCAAAGATATTATTTCTTCTCTTTATGGTAATAAGTTTAGTGTATTGTTTACTACTTGTTGTATATGTTTTTTGTATATAGTAATATTACTGTTTTTTTTTTTTTTTTATTTGTATCTACTTATATTATAATAATAGCTGTTCCAATTTAAATCGAATTTTTAAATTTGTTAATAGTTTTATGACTTCAAGAAGTGTAGTTTCAAATTCAACAGTTTGAACCTGTAAGAGAACAATAAATTTCCTTAATCAATTATTTAAATTTAATTTGATATGACATCACCTTCAATCTTCCACATACACACATACATACATACATACATACATACATACACACACACACATGCACACATAAAATAAAATTTCACATTTAATCTTTTTAATATAACAATATACTATAAGATTCAAATTCGTTACACGTTAATTATGTCTGACAGGTTACAAACACATCAACACAAGAATTTTTTGTTAACACGCGTAAATTCATTTAACATTATTTATATGTCGTAATGAAGAAGAAAGAAACATATAACAAAGATGATCAGTCGCGCGATATCTCCCCCCAAAAAAAAATACAAAGATTTTCAAGTTTGCTTCTTTATTAGAGAACTCTCGAGAAAAAAAATTTGTCACAATTAACAACGAAATATGTCGACGCCATTTACTTTGTTTATACCAGTATAGGAAAGTTTATAAACTTACGATAGTGTCTAAGAAATAAATTGATTTTTTTGAAGCGATAAACGTCGATTTAGACGAAATTTATAATTTTCAATGATTCCATTGTGAAAGAAGCGTGTTCAAGGAAAAAAAGAAGGATCCCATAAACCGGCATGGCGAAAGAGCAAAGGATATATCCTTTATATTAATCTACTACTTAAGATAAATGGAAGGTATTCGCGCGGATTCGTGACCAATTCTTAATTACGAACGAGACCGCGCAAAATCACCTTATTAAAAGGATTACTCTTCGATTTACGTTAGATTAAAAGTACTTACGTTAAATTAGCGAGAATCATCATGGCCCCAAAGAAACACAAAACACACGGGCTTTCAGAGTAGGTGACGTAGGATTCGAAAACGGAAATGAGCACTTGACCGCGCTCCTATGTCTTACGCTCTACGTCCCGATTCCATGAGAATGCTCAAATAAGATTGGTGCTTCGAATCGAGTAGAAAGATGGCGGCCGGAAGTTGATTCCGTAACATCATTTGAAAATCTCTTATTTTCCTCATCGCATACCGTTTTTCATTACGAATTTATTTTAGATAATTAAAATTCTATTTTTTTGACCGAAATAACGTTTTACTTTCTTTTGTTTTATTTTTATATATATTCAGATATTTATTCGAATTTGATTCTTACGTATAATAATAAAATGCAAATATATTTCTTTTTGAGTTTTATAATATTGATCATGAAATCATACACTGTAGGAATGTGAAAAAATAAACAGAATATATTTTTCTTTCGTTAATTTTTCTTTTTTTTTTCTTTTCTTTTTTCTTTTTCTTTTTTTCTTTTTTTTTTTTTTTTTTTTTTTTTTTGGTCAATATGTATCATGTATACAAAGAGAGAGACATACGCACATGTCACATACATACCATACTAATAATATTCAGTCAATGCTCCTTTTTTTTAAATACTACAAATAAATGGAAGATCAAACTAAGATAATTAAAGTTTTCAACTTTTTATCCAAATAGATTGTCTCTCATTTCTTAATGAGAATAAATTATATGATTGTAGTATAAGAAACTATTTTTTCAAAGAGCACAATATATGTGTAATTATTCTCCATTAAACACACATATCTATTTGAGATGTTTGTAGTGCTATAAATCATAAAAAATCTCGGATTTTATCATTTTAACATAATGCTGTTCATATCTAAATGGTTTATAAGTCTGCAATAACATTTGCAATGGCAATAGAGTGCACAATATCGCTATACATTGTATAGCTGAAAAACTAGAATAAGTCTTTTGTATTATACACGGCTGCACTTGTTTAGAGTTCATCGTGTCCCTCTTCCTCTTCTTTTTCGTCCTCCGCATCAACTTCTGTTACTTGTTCTGTCTCTGTGGAACTTACAGTAGATTCTTCCTCTTGAATATCTTCTTCTTCTGGTACTTCATCGAGAGAAATACCTAACGTCTTCCTCATAAGCTGCTCTACGCTATCTGCAAAACTAGCAGTTTCTTTCAGCATATATCCTGATCGAAGAGTAGCTGTTCTAAACATCATTATGGCTATGTCCTTTGCAGTTTGATCAGATGGATCAACTTGAGTCCTATGTAATAATTCCCTAATTAGTGGATGCCTTGGATTGATTTCTAAAGTTTTCTTTTGATTTAAGTAATAAGTTTTCTGCGGATCATCAGACTTTTGATGTGCATTAGAGATTGCTAATCTTTCCATATTTCCTGTCCATCCAAACATACTTGCAACGAGAGCGCAAGGTGAATCTGTTAGACGTTCAGAGACTTGTGCTTTACTGATATGATCTTTCAAAATATCATTTAACCATTTAAGCAAAGGTTCGAATGTTGTTTGTAATTGTTCTTGTATTTCTTTAGCTTTTTCACCTTCGTCCAATTGGAAACCTTCCTTGGCAACGTTTTGGAATTTCTTTCCATCGAAATCAGGAAAAGCAGAAATAGTATATTCGTCAACAGGTTCTGTTAAATATAAAATTTCGTATCCTTTTTTGTTCAGTCGTTCAACGAACGGAGATTTCTCTACTTCTGCCTCGGAAGTTCCAGCAATGTAATAAATATGCTGTTGCTTAGGTTTCATACGCGATACATAATCCGCCAACGAAGTAGTACCCTTTTGGGTCGAAGAACGGAATTGCAGAAGCTTCGATAATCTGGCACGGTTTTGAGGATCCTCGATAACACCTAATTTGATATTTGTACTGTATTCTTTCCAGAATTTCTCATAATCTTCCTTCGAAATTTTTTTGATCATATCTAGAACTTTTCTAATAAGCTTTTTCTTAATGACCTTAATTAATTTGTGCTGTTGCAAATTTTCACGCGATACATTAAGCGGCAAATCGTCACTGTCTACAATACCACGTATAAAGGACAAATAATTAGGCATCATATCAGTAAATTTGTCGGTAATGAATACACGCCTAACGTATAACTTAATATTATCTGCTTTTGTACCGTATCTATTAAAACTGTCACTGGGCTGAACTTTAGGAATAAATAAAAGAGATTTGAATGTGACTTCGCCTTCCGCGACAAAGTGGATCTTTGCTAAAGGATCTTGCGTATCTTTTGTTAACGTTTTATAAAATTCATTGTATTCCTTATCATCTACTTCTGATGGTTTCATAGTCCAAATTGGTTTGGATTCATTTAAGAGTTCCCAATCCCAAACAGTTTTATCTACCTTTTTGGTTTTCTTCTCATCTTCAGATGATTCTTCTACCTTAACATCTTCTTCTTCTTCTTCTTCAGATTTATCCTCTGTATCTTTCTCACCGTCTTCTTCTTCCGTTGGTTTAGATTTGTCTTCTTCTTCGTCCACTTGTATAACTTTGCTGTTCCAAAGATAGATAGGGAAGTTAATAAATTGAGAGTACTTTTTAATTAAATTCCTAACGGTATCTTCTTCCAAGAAATCCAACGCTTCATCCTTCATGTGTAAACTATAATATAAAAGAGATTTTTCCTACGTATTATACGTTACAAACAATTTATAAGAATCACGCAATTATTTTAATTTTTACCTTATTGTTGTTCCTCTTTTAAGCGTGTCTCCTCTAGGATCTTCAATGATGTTATAGCTACTGCTATCGGATTCCCAAATGTATTGTTTATCATCGTTATGCTTAGTAGTAACAACTACCGTGTTTGCAACCAAAAAGGCAGAGTAGAATCCAACGCCAAATTGACCGATCATGTCATTCATATCTTGAGTATTTTTTACATCTTGCATTTTACCCAAAAATTCAGCAGTACCAGATTTAGCAATTGTCCCAAGATTATTGATCAAATCAGATTTGGTCATGGCTATACCAGAATCTGTTATGCTCAATATTTTATTTTCTTTATCAGCCTTTATTCTGATAGCTAATTCAGGATTAGCGTTCAAAACATTTTTATCAGTGAGAGACAATAATCTGATTTTATCTAAAGCATCAGATGCATTAGATATTAATTCTCTAAGAAAAATTTCCTTATTACGATAAAGTGAATTTATAATAAGTTTCATCATGCGATTAACTTCTGTTTGGAACGTAAATTTCTCTGCCTTAGCCCTAAGTTCCTTTATCTGAGCTACATTTAATCCATCCAATTTTATACGTTCCTCATCTCTTTGAATAACTTCATCATCTGCAAAAAATAGGTGTTTCGAAAATTAAAAAGAAACACGTTTGCTTCAATGGAAATGAAATTCATGTATTTCTAAAAGTGACGACAGTCACAACACAAAGTATGTTATAAAAATATACAAAAGATAAATAAATGTCTTACCAGTACGTGATCCTTCACGACTAGATCCAAGATCTTTTTCTACAGTTCCAATTTTATCTTCTGTTTCATCGTTCGCACTAACGAACCCTTAGAAAATAAAAATAAAACTTACACATCTTGTTGCAAAGGCCATTAAATGTATTTTTAATAAATATAAAAATTACCTGCTAAAAGTACCAGGGCCGTTAAAAATATGAATAATTTTTGCATAACTATCGTGCGAGTTCTACAAAAAATATTAGTTAAAGCGATAACACTTTACGAAATATGTCACAAACGCTTCGCACCACTATTTTCCGCCGACTGTCACAAAATCCAACTCGACATCATCATATAGAGAGGAGAAGTAAATAATCAAAAACCAATCGCGTGAGACCACGCAATACAAATGGACCAATCACAGAGAAACTCTTGGCAACTCTTCCAAATGGCGTATTTTAATTCGTCACTCGGAAATACATAGTCGTTACTTATATATTTCGAGAATGTTCAGTTTAAAAAAGTAATTGTATCGTAAAAAAAATTGAAAGTATATACTATCTCAAAATTGTTTTCAATAGTTCTTTGAAGATGATTTAAGTATTGAGAAATAAGAGAGAGAATTGCTATATTTAATTGAAGCGGAAGAGGAAAATATTTTCTTTATTATCGATATGTTTGTATTTACAAGTTAGCAGTTGTCGGTAAGGTAACCTTCAATTGGTCTGTCGATAACTTTTCGATATAATTTATCGTGTGTCGATAATATACTTTTCTAATTAAAATTTAAAACCATTATCCCTTCTTGAGAGATAATAATCGGATCTTATGAAAATGTAATCGATACGTCGTGCTATATTTTTATACCTTTAACCTAAATCAATTATAACTAATTCATAATCCGCATAATATTTTATGCATGAATTGATATTTACATTAAGTCAAATAGATCTACAAGGATGTAAGTATTTGTACCTATCAGAAAGTATTAAAAAGTAAATATAAAAACCGAAGCACTGATAAAAAATGATCATTTTATTTATTCGTCGTAAAAAAAAATATTTCACAACACAAAGAATTGTTATTTGAATAATGAAAATAGTCTACGTTGGAAAGAGATTCGAAGTTCTGAAAAGAAGAAAAACGTGAAGCAAGTAGATAAATGAACTCGTATATAAATTCGACAAATTTGTTTTTTTTTTCTTTTTCTTTTTTTTTTTTTAATTTTTTTTTTTTTCTTTTTTTTCATGCGAATATGCGTGTTGTGACACATTCGTCGTTATGGATACGTCTTCCATCGGCAAAAGACCTGCAAGCGTACACATAGTTATAGACCACACATGTCAAACAAAGCTCCTTTTCGAGTAGAAGCAACATGCGAGAATGTAGCCGTTCTGCGTGCGCGCCTACTCGAGCAATATGTGTGTTTGAACTATAGGATGCGACGATACGCGTCGATGAATTCGAACATTGTCACTTGCCTTCCGCTCTTCTTCCGAGAAGCTACCTATTTTATATTTTACCTTTGGTCATTTACAACCCTCTACCACCACGATCATAGCGATCGATAAACAGAAGACGAAGACGACTTCCGTTCGCCAAAGGATACATTATTTTTTGAAAATTTCGGTGAGTCGAACTTCACCGATCGTTGATTGGTGAAATCGAAAAAAAAGCCGACGTTAGATTAGATATATCAAACAGATTAGACATATGCTTTACATATGTCTTATATAGACAACTTATCCTTGGATAAAACAAGACTACTGACATTGACCGTCTTTTAAATATTTAAGGAATCGTTTCCTACTATTTGCTATTTAACTAGTCTAACTCCGGCAGTCCTTCGGGTCGAACGTGTCTATTTGTTGATATAACTTGTATATATTATCTGAATCCTCTTAAAAGAACAAAAGACGGTTTACAAAGAAAAGAAAATATATTGTAAGTTATCTTACAAATATTTATCATCAGATATTGTTGTCTATCGATTTAATTTAAATTTATTGTAAAAAGAAACTTTTCAGTTTTTCTTACAACGAATCACTTTTATTCTCGATTAACTATCGATCTCTTTCAACATATGCAAATCAATAAATAATTTTATAAAAATTTTATTATTTCCTTTTTCTTTCTTTATTTATTTATTATTATCAATTTCTTTTTTTTTTTTTTTTTTTTACTCATTTTTATTATTCGATTTTATTTCCAGAGTACATTTTCTTCTACAAATAAATAAACAAAAGGATACTTATTGATCGTACGTTATCGCGCATATTACACAAAGATAACCATACATCAATATAATATATACGTTATACGTTGAATAAAATAAAATAAAAAAAAAGGAAAAAAAAAAAGAAAGCATTATGACAATCCTTTAAAGGCCTGACTGGGCCTTTACACAGTCGAACTAAATTTACTTTCTCTCGTTGTCTTTTCCCTCCTTCATGTTCTTTATCCGAGTCACAATGATTCACGCGATCGTTCCCTCTCTTCCAGACATGTTCAACAGACCTCAGAGTGCAACTACGAGGCAGGAGACTGAAATGATCAATAAGGCCCAGAGGGCCATACATACAACCACGGATTCTATCGAGAAGTTACGTTTGCTCTGCCTAACTAGAGGTGCCAATGGCATCCTCGGCCTTGGCAGGTAAGTTACATTTAATAACTTTTGAATTTTTTTCTTTTTAATTATATCATTAATGGAAGAAATAAACTGCGGATGTTAAAAAAAGTGTCATTTAAAATAATTGATAAATGTATTTTTATTTATAACCGGCAACGAGGAAGAATAAAAATGCGGAAACGCATGAGATTTCCTAATAAGTATCTCCGATGACTAAACGGTGTTTTTTCTGTTATTTTTTTGCCTTCTTCTTTGCTTTTTTTTTGCACAAATCGAAATGATTCATCCGTCGTTGTTCTACGATCTCGAGGCTTGTTGTTATAAGGATACTCTTTCCTTAATGCAGTATCTATAATAATATTGAAGATTTTATTTCATCCAAGCTTTTATTGCTAAGACGACTAGAAGCGTTTATCTAATATTTCTAGGAGTGCTTATCACTGTAAAATGTGTAACATAAATATTCGTATAACGCTTTTGTATCGAATCATCAACTGATCCGTAATAGAAACTTCTAGTCATCGCGATAAAAAAAAAAAGAAGAGAAACGAAAAAAAACAAAATTAATATACAATGTTCTTTCCATCTTCAGAATATTCCGTCGTATGGACGACGACGGTAATAAGCAATTAAACTTGGAGGAATTCACGAAAGGTTTGAAAGAAAGTGGTTTGGATATATCAGACGATGAAATAAATGAGATATTTCAAAAATTCGATACCGACGGAAATGGAAATCTCAGCGTCGATGAGTTTATCGTCGCGGTAAGAGTAAGTATACTTTTGAATATTAAACGAATTGAACATATTAATCGCTGAATCAATTTTATATAAATCCATTATTTTCCTACAATATAGCCTACAATGTCTTCAAGTCGCAAAAAAGTTGTAGAACAGGCATTTCAAAAATTGGATAAAACCGGTGACGGTGAAATAACGATAGACGATTTAAAAGGAGTATACAATGTGAAATGTCATCCACGTTATATAAGTGGCGAGGAGAGCGAGGAAAGTATTTTGAATAAATTTCTTGGAAATTTAGAACAAAACGCAACGAGAGATGGAGTAGTAAGTTCTTCGTATAAGTAATTACAATATCCGTGCCTCTTTCGCTTAATTAATTAGTTAATTAATTAATTTCTTTTTAATCCACAGGTCACTGCTGAAGAGTTTATGAATTACTATAGCGGAATAAGTGCCAGTATCGATCACGATGCGTATTTCGATTTAATGATGCGCAATGCTTACAAGCTTTAAAAAATTAACTTCATTTTATTAATAATAAAGTAAAGCACGTCACCTGCGAGCTTCTGTTCAAATAGTCTTATTTTAAAAGACGATACAAATCTTAGAATGAAATCGCACAGAGATTGATCGAACAGTGTTATTGCAATTTTTATAGAAATTATCAATCATTGGTGTTATATACAAATGTTATGAAGCTATAATTCTATAACGTGGTAGATGATGATACATCTATATTAATGTACATTTAGATGTACATACATATATAATTTTAATGTATATACATAATTTCGATACATCGAAGTCCTCTACGTTGTTCTATCTCAATGTTTGACAAAGTTGGTTGCAGGGACCAATCTAATTATATATGTGTCCATTGATATCAAATCCTAACACTCATATTTCAGCTTTAAAATTTAGTCCTTCTTCTCTTCCTTTTTATTTTTGTTTTTTATTTATGCGAATAAATATTAATTAAATGATATTATATGTATTTATGAGCAAAATAAAGGTAATATTGTAATAGCGATGTAAACAGATATGATTATTCAAAAAAAAAAAAATTAAAAAAGAATAAAAAAAAGAAATTGCATCGGCCGGGAATCGAACCCGGGCCGCCCGCGTGGCAGGCGAGCATTCTACCACTGAACCACCGATGCTCGAAGGATGCTGTTTGTTTTAAGTATACTGTAATAAAATATTGACCTATATTTACCAAAATTTCCATATATCTAGAAAATATAAAGTATTCTGATTTAACCATTTTGCTATAATTAAACAACCGTACAACGTCTGTGTATTTACTGCTGTTGGAATTTTATAAACTTTCATTGCATTGATATTAATATTATTGCTGTAATAATCATCTGCAAAAATAAGAAAAAAATAAAAAAGAGAATAAAAATTTATCTCCCAGGCGGGGAATCGAACCCCGGTCTCCCGCGTGACAGGCGGGGATACTGGCCACTGTACTACCTAGGATTTTTCTGTCTAGCGCCAAATTTATAAAGTATTTATGAGTCAGTTATATTAATTATATTTTTATATGAAATTTTTGTACATTTATATATAATATATACTCCAACGATATATTATAATCAATTTCACGTTATCAACAAACGATCCACCATTTGTAGTCATAATAAAAGTATCGTGTTACATTTTTTAAAATAATAAATATAAAAAATGCGAACTCGTGTAAAAAATGCAAGATTACTTTTATATCATAGATAAATACCAAAGAAAAGTATAAAAATCAATGACAAGAAAGCAAATGAATCAAGAATAAGAAAAATAGCTAGAAAGAGGGGCTGAGTTGTAAGAGTAGGAGAAAAGAGAGAGAGTGAGAGAGGGAGAGAGAAAGAAAGAGAAAGGGAAATAGACATAGTTGAGAACTTATATAAACTATCCGCTAAGCTATTCCATTTCATTGTTGAGATAAAGCAGTAACTGTGACAGTTTGAATTTTGGCGGCATTTCTGTTCTTGATTGTCTGTCTTTTTCTTTTCTCCCCTCCTTGCCTTTCATAGCATTATACCTTCCACGGTAATCTCCATCTTTCTCTTCATTTCTCTCACACAACACAACTACGTGCGTGGACACATACCCCCTCACTCTACTCTCATTTTATTCTGCTTTGTCTGTTTCTTCATTTTTAGTCGAACCTTGATGACCTTCTTGTACGTACGTGTCGCGTCTCTCTTCGTTTCTCTTTCATCGGCCGTGGTTCAATCACGGCCGTGACACAAGCGGCATATTTTCTGTAGCAAGAAAAAAGACTTCGGTCTCTACTCGATCAAATAAAAAAAGAAACAAGAATAATAGCGTACTCATTTCTCGTACAGTGCATACTAAGCGTCAGCACAGTGAAGTGTTCTCTATCTTTATTTCTATCTTTGTCTCTTTATCTCTCTTTCCCTCTCTCTCTCTCTCCCTCTCTCTTTCTCTCTCTCTCTCTCTCTCTCTCTGCTAAATCAAAAACAAAATATCAAGGTGCATAGGTGAAGGTTTCTTTTCAAGTTAAAAAAATCTTAACCATAATTCGTTCTATATGAACTGTCCTTAAGTTCCTCAAATAATAAGCTTCCATATAAATACGTGCACATTTGTGAAGCCCTTATAAAAGTTTTCTCGTTCTTTCGAAAGTGAAAATGAAATATTCTACTGCCATTGCCGTTGTCTATCTATTCTTTGGTAAGTTGAGAAAGAAAAGAGATAAAAATTTCTTTTGACATATATATATTTTTTTGTTATAATTAAAATTCTTATCTTCTTCTCTACAACGATTTGAAATAGTATTTGTTGTATTTTATCGCGAAGAGTACTCTTCTAAAAAAAGAAGTTAAAATTAGATTTCAAAGTTTTTAGAGGTAATTTTCATTGGGAAAAAATAAAAAATATAATATACGTGTTTGCTTTTTTATTCATTATCATTCATTTTATTTTAATAATTACTTAGGTTCGTTGAAATTGATTTTCTTTCATTTGCCGGTGTTATTTTTCTAAATTGAAGTTACAATCATGGAAATTATATTGATTTGCGTAGTTACATAATCAGTGTTCGATTAGTTTTTTTTTTATTTTTACATTACGAATATCGATAATGTTATATAGAGTTTGATCGAGTTAAGCAACTTCGTGTTGTTAACGTACGTTCAATTATTAAGAAGTTCGCTTATAAGATTAAAGAATCGTTAAAAGTGTTACATCTTTTTGTTACATTCAAATCCAGGTTAATTCAATTATTGGCCCAGTTTATATTGATATAGATTAGCCAAGCATCAGTAAATTTTTTTTACAGAAAATTCAATTCCACTATGTCATTCTTTGTGTAAGTCACAAAGAATATACAAAGCATACAAATTAACGCACTGATATATTCTTTTTTTGATTTTTTTTTCTTTTTCTTTTAAAAAGATTTATTGTTATCGTTTTTTAATAAACATTGAATGTTACATAATAATTTTTATTTCCTGTTTTTGTCCTCTAACCTCGTGAAAAATGATTGCATTTTTCGGTACTTACGATAAACGCTTGTTATAATTTTATTCGTGAGATTTCATAATTGAGTAAATAGGATTATTAAAAAAAAAAAAACAAGTTTTTTGTATCATAATTAAACGATAAAAATGTTTTTTGTTTCCTGCTTGAAGAGATAAACACTCATCAGCAGCAATGATGAAAAACTCGGTTTCAAAGTCCGTAGATCACATTATATTATACCTCTGTTCCAGTAATTATAATCTACGTCACGTATATGTATGTGTACATGCGCATATAGTTATTATATATTTTGTTATATATACTTTCTTGTATAATCTTACTATATTTCTTTTATAATCTAAACTACTATAAAGTCATTGTTATTAAAATTAATATTTTTATGTTGTAATAAATAGAAAATAAGTTTGATATTTAATACTCTTTATAATTATTAAAAAACAAGAACAAATCATGAGATAAAATACCACCATTTATTTTCAGATGAACAAATTAAAAAACGTGACTTGTAATATATAGAACTAACCTAACGATATTGTAATTGTTTTGCTTTCTTTTTTGTTCTTTTTTATCGTTGACACAATATAATTATGCTCGTATATGTAATGAGAATTTAAAAATAACAATACTTAAATTATACTAAGCAAAATATATTCGATAAATAATAGGTTTTATTTGGACAAGAAGAAGAGCAAGAATATTTTTATCAATGATTAAATAATTTGTTATCATGTAATAAAAAAGTTTCTAAATGTTAAAAAAAAATTATAAGTATCTTGTAATTTGGAAAATTATTTATTTTAGGTTTTCTTGGATATGGCAATACACAGGAAAATTTACCATCTGTCGATGATGTACTTCAGAAAGCATCTGATGTTATAAATATCCCTGAAATCAATAATTTAAATGCTTCGGCATTGCCAACCATCCAAGAAGCTACAAATCTTTTTGAGCAGAAATGTAGAAAGAATGGTGGACCAAATGCATTTCAGAATGCTAAGCATGCCCAGACAGAAATGGAAAAGTGCCTTAAATCGCTTATCAACATGACCGAGTTAAATGCAGAAATGGAAAGTGCCAAACCTAAAGGCGAATTAGATGAAGTTTTCAAGAAGTATTGCCGTAGGAGTCCTATTCTTAAAACTTGTGTAAACAACTTTACAACTGCCATTGAACCTTGTCTTGAACAGAAAGAGCGTGAAAATAAAAGAATTGTTCTAAATATCACAGAATCTCTCCTTAACTTTATTTGTTATAAGGAAGGAGATAGAATCGCTCGTATGTATTTTTTTATGTGCATAAGATTGTTTAAAATAAATATATATATATATAATTTCAATTAATATTTTTTATTTTCTTTTTAAGTCTTCATAGCAGCAGGAGGACCAGACTGTTTCCAATCCAAGCAACAAGAAATTCAAGACTGTGTCAATACTACATTTGGTAGTTATATCCCTACAGCTGATCCTACTACTGGTGCAATGCCTACACTTGAAAGTTTGCCATCTTTAATATTTGACGATAAAGAATGCACGTAAGTTCATATGTGTATTATATTTATTTTACATTTAATATAACAAACATATTACTCTTAATACTCTTATAATATTCTTCTATAATTATCAGGGATATGAATAATCTACAACATTGTATCGTTAGAGAATTGGAAAAATGTTCAGACCCAACACCTGGAAATATAATGGAATCTATATTTAGATTCATCAAAAAGGTAACACCTTGTGAAACATTATTAGTCAATATTCGAAGTGCTGCTGTTACTGGAATACAAGAACAAAGTTCTTCTGCAATTACGACACCTATTCCAACAATGATTGCTGTTTCTTTTTTATTACAACTTATGCATCGTATAGTTTTCACATAGCAAATTAAATAAAAGCTATATTGATGTGAAATCTTGTCAGTCAGAACGATATTGAACTATGTGATTTTTTATTGTATAAATACTATATAAAATTATATAAAAGTAATCATATAATATAAAATATATATAATTAATCTTTCGACGAAAATTAATATTCATTATTTGTATTTCTCCTTTGTATTAATTAAAAGTAGATAGATAAGATAAGTTTATCTTGAGTACCTAAATCATTTTATAACAACGAAATTGCCTAATTTTTGTAAGAAAAAGTTATTGTACAAAACTCATATAAGTATCAGTAAAACTTAATGATGATTATTTTTTTATAAATGATGAGATGTATAAACAGCGTTTGTACATTATATATTTGTGTCTTTATTATATATATATAAAATAAATTATTTAGATAATATTTTTATTTTCCTACTTGCATTTATTTATTTATCAAAATACTATTTATGAATATAATGTAATAATTCTACGATAATTAATTGTGTTTTGTAATTATAACAATAATTTACTTAGCATGTTACACTTAGTATAAATTATACCTTGATAAATTTAATCTATAAGCAGATAAATGTACACATACAAATGCACCTGAACTCTTTAAGAAGTATAAAGTATAATTGAAGTGCTTGATTTAAGAAAAGAGATATTTATATTGAAGTCATATGACTACTGTACAATAAAACACGATTATTGCAATAAATATTATTTCATAAATTATTCGATCTTTTGACTATATTTTTTAGACATTATATTATTAGTAGAAACGATCCTTAAGCAATTATGATTAATAATTTAATATATCACTCACCAGGAAATAATATATATTCTTGAAATATCTGCATGCAAATATTGTGTAAAATTTGTAACGTTAATTATTAAATTAAAATATTAACATTATTAACATAGAATAATTTATATTTATATAAAATACTTGTTATTACCAGCAGTCACATGTGTTGATATACATATAAATGTGTGTATATGTGTATCTATATATTCTCTTCTTAGTGTCAAGGTTAATCCAAATGAAATGTCACGGAATAATGATGTAATATAAATAAAATAAAATTTTATATATTTATTTGAAAAAATATCTTGCGCATTAATTTTCCTGTTAATAGAAACATTTTTTAAACATACTTCAATATAAAAAATAAATAATAAATTACAACTATGTCGCGATTCTGCGCTGTTGTTTCTATTGTGATAAAAATATTCGAAATTTGATTCGTTAATCTTGACGTTTAACTATGACGTCAGATGAAAATCCGGCGCATGCGCATACTCGTTTTCGGAAGCTTTCGATAAGTTTCGGGTACGTTCGTTTGTTCGCAAAGGCAGTGCACTTGAGAAGGCCCGTCGAAGGCTGTTCTCGACGTGTATGTTTTAAACAGTCCGCAACATGTTAATGAGTTTTTGTCAAATTCTTATTAAAAATTCATACAGTGGATTCAGTATACGAAAGAAAATTACTAGTGCTAGACATTTACCCTCTTGATCAAGTATATTTTTTAGTATAAATTGTGCAGGAAAAAAAGTGAAGAACGATGCCAGGCAAAGGAGGGAGAAGAGGAAAATCCGGTAAGAATACCTTAATAATACCTTTTATTGCTTCCTGTACATGTAACTTAGCTAAAGGGATTTTAATTAATCTCCTTTACCTTTGTTATAAAGTATTAATATATAATAAGATTTAAAAGGGTAATGCGAACACGTGATTCCTAACCATCCTACGATTATCGATTCATCGTTTCTCTTTCGGATGATTCATCCTTGGTAAAGAACTTATTTACTTCATCTTACGTCACGATACACACATACGGTCGATTAGAATTTTTTTCCTACCTCACATACATACGAAAGGACATGTTGTCTTTCGAAGATGATAATATTTGTCTACTTATGAAGCATTCACATCGATAATCATACGATGAGATTCCTTCCGCAATCCCCATGTGACTTTCATGCTTTTCGCACATGGTTTTAGGATGCAACGAATCTCTTATGTTCTTCGTCGATCCTTTATAATTTTATAAAGATTATTCCTTTATTTTCCTTAATTATTTTAATACTATAATAATATAGTAATATTTTTTGTTTTTTTTTCTTTGTTTTTATTTTTTTATTTTTTTTAATTCTTTTTTATTTTTGATTTCTTTTTCATTTTTTGTATTTATATATTATAGCATTAATTGATTGATTGATACATAATGGTTAGATAAATATGTTGCATTTTACGCAACATACGATCATGTTCTAATCGTATAATTTTTGTTTCTTTTTTTTTTTTTTTTTTTCTAACTAATCGGAAATGTAATATTATTAAATATTGTATCTTCATTATCTTTGTTTATATTTTCTTATCGATTTTAATAATTAGAATATTTTTATTATGATTTTAAATTTCACAAATTTGTGCAACTCAAAGGGGAAGAAAAATTTCTTTCTTTTGCAGATGATTATTTTTATTTTGTTGTTTTATTACTATTTCCGTTTGACTTTTATTTTATAATACTTTTATTGTTTGCAATGTATGTAAAATATTGAACTTTAGAAAATATATGATTTATATAATATATTATAAATATTAAATAATCTTTAATATGAAGCATTTGGCGTGTTACCATGTGTGATAATTGTAACAGCTGTTCTGATTTCACATATTGCACAATATGCCATTCACTTTCACATATTAGATATAGATGATATAATGATTACAATCTGTTAATCTGTTAATGCATTTAGAAATTTATTTGTAATAAATATTTTTCATTATCATTGTTAGTTTTTATAATATATTTGTTCCTTTTTTTATTTTTCTGTAATTTTTAAATATTTTTATTTTACTTTTAAATTAGAGAATTTAATTTTAATGAATTTATTTAGGGCACGGTGGAAAAAAGGTTGAAATAACATCTGATGAAGATTCGATCAACAATGATGCGTGCAGTGTCTCTAGTGGTCAGTCAGATAATCGCAGCATGCCTGATGACGTAAATGATAATGAAGTTGATGAAATTGCACAACAAGAGGCATTTGAGGAAAAATTGAAGGAAGCTATCGATGGTCTAACACAAAGAAGTGCAAAGGGCAGGATAATCTGCTTTAATGGAATTGAAAAGATCTTTGCTATTAAGTATGTTCCAGACTTCGTAGAGGATAGAAAGATTACTATTTCGGATTCTATAGAACGAAGTTTGAAGAAGGGAAGATCTGAAGAACAGTTGACAGCAGCTAGATTGAGTACTTTACTTTGCGTTCAACTTGGAATTTTTGAAAGTGCAGAGGCAATTTGTAGAGATCTGAAATCTACCTTAACTTTTGTTGCTAATGATACTGCAGCATCTACAAGTGCACGTTCTGAGGTAAAATAATATTTTTTATATACAATTTTAAGTGTTTATATATAAGATGTATTAATTACTTATGTTTATTTTATTACTATATCAAGCAGTATTACTTTTTTAGTGTTGTTGGGCATTAAGTATGAATCAGTTTTTTTCTGGTAATGATGCAGCTGATACACTTGAAATTGTTCAATTATTATCCAACATTTTTTCTGGCTCATATTTAAAAGGAAATGGTACAATAGCAGCAGTTTCTGCAGATGTAGCAGCGCTTCATGCAGCAGCAATTTCATCGTGGACTCTCCTCTTAACTGTCATGACTCCAGCAGAGATATATAATCTACTTGCCAGTGATAGAAGCAATAATTACATGCCGTTAGTATGAAATAAATAAATAAATATATATATATATATCTTCAGTTATATTTGTTAATAACTAATTTATTAAATTATAGCTCTCTCAATAGACTACGTGAATTATTAGAATCGCCACATCTCGATGTGAGGTTATCTGCAGGTGAAGCTCTTGCTGTGATATTTGAACTTGGTCGTGATTTCTCCTATGATTACGAGCAAGAATGGGCGGTTGGTCTTATTGATGTGCTTAAGGAATTAGCTACCGACTCTAATAAATACAGAGCAAAGAAAGATCGTAAACAACAGAGGGCTAATTTCAGAGATATATTACGATATGTGGAGGTAAATATTTTATGAACATTTTCTATGGAATCTTACTGATAACAGAATAAATCTAAAAACAATAAAATTCATTTAAGTAACTTTTACTTTTCAGGAAGATATTGTTCCAGAAATGCATGTTAGATTTGGACAAGAAACGTTATATTTAGAAGGCTGGTGTGCTCGTACTCAATACAATGCTTGCTGTCGATTACTTGGTCCTGGCATAAATATCCATCTAGCAGAAAATCAATTATTGCGTGAAATTTTCCATCTAGGTAATAAAGTGTTGCCTATAACGTCTCAAAAAACGACTAAATTAGAGAGAGTAAGTATACTTTTAAAGGAGAATATTATTATGATTATAATATATTAGAAAATGTATAAAAATATATTATTTTTTTTCAGACTTTAATGAATGCAGCTGCTTTCAAAGCGCGCACTATTTTACGCAATAAAACTAGGGATAAACGATTTGCAGCCATGGCACCGTAACTTCCATATATTTAATTTTTCTATATAAAAAATTTGTTTAATTTAATCAAATATGATCTTTTATTTATTG
Organism: Vespula pensylvanica; assembly: GCF_014466175.1. NCBI lineage: Eukaryota > Metazoa > Arthropoda > Insecta > Hymenoptera > Vespidae > Vespula > Vespula pensylvanica. Next base: position 582,987 of record NC_057698.1, read on the forward strand.
TATCTACTCAACAGTATAGATTATTATGAAACGTTTCATTTCTTTCATGATATAGATTCATATGAAGTTAAATAAATCATTGAATTTTAAACTATTCACAAAAAATTATGCGAAATATAAATACGTTTCATAACAAAAAACTAGAAATGTGATTATTTTGTACAATTAATATTCTGTATATACAATAACAGATCTATATTTATAAAATTTCGGGTATATTAATAATGACTGCAAGTTTTACTGTTTCAAAAGTTGAAAAATCATAATTTGATTAATTTGTTGATTGAACTTTAAAGGCATTATGCTGATATTCGTAAAAATTTATAGCATATTTTATATTGTTTAATATGATATGTTTTAACTTTATAGTCAAGTTAAAATATTTTAATCAAAAAACTGAGGGGTAGAATTAAATATTTACATAATTGTTAATTTAATAGTTACGATTCAATTTGACTAAATAATCGTGTATAATTATAATGTCGTACGAAGTATTTATATTCATTGTACATAGTGACGTATATTATAACGATGATCGTCAAAACAGAAAATGAAGGATATAAATAAAAGTAGTACCTCAGATTGCATGAAATTGTTATTACACATTATTTCATATTTCTTGTTTGTTTACAACAATCCTTTCTTTATATCATATGATACACATTATTCTTTCATGAATCGAGTTTCTAATTACAGTCAATTTATTAATCTCAATAGTATTGCAACTTATAAAATCAAATTATATCTAATTTATGGTAATAAAATCAATAAGATACATTACCCAAATATAGTATTGTAACCAAAATATTTTCGCATAGAAGGATCAGTATACATTTATATTGCTGAAAACTAAGTCATGAAATGCTATGTTGCAATCGTATCATTATTTTTTTATCATATATTATTATGATTTTATTAAATAGTTAGAAAAAGATTATACTGATATAAATAGTTTCTAAATAGATTTCAGATTGTAAGAAAAATTATGTTTTGGTATTATAGATAGAGTAATATTAATACTTGTACTTTCTCACTTTGACCCTACATATTTGTCAGGCACATAATACACGAGTATAAATAATCTTATATTCTAGATATTAATTAAATATGTAAATTAATTTTTTGTTTTCTGAATTCTTTTTCAGATAGCATATGCCATCTATAGCCTAATATTTTTGATACTTCTCTTTCTGTATCATCGTAACTACGACTATTCTTTTTTATCCATTGATAGTGTTCAGGTGTCCAACATGATACTTTCAACCAATCTCCATCACATCTTTTTAAAACCACATTACGTCGAACGTACAAACAACGAAGAAATTTTGCCGTGGAAACTATTTCTAGTATCGTTGATGTTGATATTTTATCACGAATCATCTGTGTGGAAAATAATTTTTTTATATAAGAATTATATTAATATACTCAGAAAAAAAGACAATAAATTTATTATACAAGATAACACGATTAGTTACTTTTAAATCGATTTTATCAACTTTAAATTGTATTAGTATTTCTATATAAAATTACATAAACTGTATAAAATTGTACGTTATCACCAAATTCATAAAATATATGATCAGTCTTCACAGAAAAAAGCACAAATGATGCTTGAAAAAAAAAAATTAAAAAGTTCATTAAATATTTTAATAGAATATTTAACGACGTAAAAATGTTAAAAGTTTTAGGGATAGGAGATCTTGTTAAAGGAAACTTACACTCTAAAAAAAGTCTTTTTTTTAGTGCAAGACTTGCATACATATGTTTACACAATTAAGGCATTAATTAGCATCAATATAGGGCTTAAAAAAGCTATCACAAATAATAATAAGATCAGAATTCTGTTTAAATACAAAATGCTACCAGAGTATGTAGATTGGGACACATTTTGCAAAATTGTACTAATGCTTCATCCAATCTTTTAGAAAAATTTTTATGTAAATAATATCTTGTTATCCCCTTGAATGCATAAATACGAATTGTTGAATCAAAAAAAGAACCATGTGTAATGATCCATGATGGTAAAATCTGTAATACCATGATTATATTTACATTATTATACTTATATAATTATAACATATTTTTTCAAAAAATCTATTCTACCAACCTGTGTATTTGGATTATCTATGACTATACTATGACATGGTACATCACTGTGTTCAAATAAATCTATTGGTAGAAGGACATCGCTAGATTTATGACTTTCTATTTCAAAATGTACTTTTATATATGGATTATTTGACCTCATTTTTATCCATGATGCTCTTTTTGGCTGTAATTATATTTCTATTAGCAATTTCTTTTCCTTTTAAGATTATAAAAATTCAATAACTTAGCAATTTTTTTTTTATTACCAATTTCACAGTCATATCCTTTGGACTATACTGATTTTGCAAAATATGAAGATGTTCTAATTTTGTATGTCCAAGTAATTCAATGACATCTTCATGAAGATTTTGTGGACTTATAACAAGAACCTTAAGAAAAAATAGATAATTGCTATTGTACTTTGTGTTTTATATATTTTATTTAACAAAAGTAGATTCTTTCTATGAGAACTTACATTCAAATTAAGAAATACTCCTACATGTAACAATGGACAATAATATCTAGTAGTATTTATTAATATTAACTTTGATAAAGTCTGAGTACAATTTTCACAAATATCATCCATTAAGTGTAAAGCTTCTTTACTATCAAGCATTAAATCAATTAATTCTAAACTTCTTAAATTCTTTAAATTCCTCATAAGTCTCTTCAAAGCTTCGAGCAGCTTTCCTCCTGTACCAAAAAGTCTAATACGATCTGGATCATTTCTGTTTGCCATATTACAAGGAAATGTAAACTTAAGCCTTCGTATATTAACACCTACACCTGCTACAGAAGTATTATCTGATCCTTGTCTTTCGGTATACCATGATATCATGTTCATGAATTCATATAAATTATAAAAATTTAACATGGGTTCAAAGACAAGATTTCTAAAATTTTTTCCAACTTTATTAAGACAAGTCGATGTTCTAATATGATCCAGAACATATTGCCAACCACTATAATAATTAAACTTTCCTCTTGTTAAAGTTGTATCTCCTAATGTAAATGTAGACCAAACATTCTGTAATTTGAATGCACGATACCAAGAGCGACATACAAGAGAAGCATAGTATCGCTCACGAATAGATAAATATGAAAATATCTGTTCCAAAAGTATATCAGGTATTCTATCCCAACAGCTAAATACTTTGGATGACTGTTCATCTTGTGTATCTTCTTCCCAATCTATATACAATGCTGTAAATGGCAAATTAATACATCCTCAACTTTGTCTATTTATGGTAGAACTTATATATTTCAAAATACGATCTATATATATAAAAAATAAAACTTTTAATCTTAACATTTTACTAATAAATATTTTTATTTGTATTATTTTTTTAAAGATATATGTAAGATTTGTTAAGCTCAATTTTATTTTTTTCTTTCATCTCTATATAACCTAAAAATATTATTAACTTACCTTTATCTTCTTCGTCAAATTTCCAACAACTTTTGTTCATTTTTAATACTAATAAAAATATAATAGACGACTTCACAACGATAATTCTTCCGAATTTTGTTCCGAATTTCTTATTTGTGTAAGTATTTATTGCGTTAAAAATACATTAAAATAGAAAATACCTGATTACCGCCATATTATATGTCGAATACAATGTGCGTAAAAAAATGATTGATATAATTTCACTGTATCTATGAGTCTAGTCTAGTTCGATTTGATATAACCAGCAAGTTTAAATATAAATTAACAACTTTTATTTATAAAAAAGATTAATAAATGAAGCAACTTTTTTTAATTCATAAAAGAGCATAATTCTTTTGAAAAAGAATCTAAGAGTTATCCTTCATTGACAGTTAGAAAATTGTTGTTGATAACTAATATTACGTTTTGATTATAATTGCACGTAATTCATGTAGTAAAGTGCATTTTAACTTTATTATTATTGATTTTAATACTGTAACAATTACAGATACAATTGGTAAAAATGTTATCAATACAGACTTTTATCTGTGAACAGTATATACAAAAAGCTTCTTTCTTAACATGCATTTTATTGAAGAGGTAACCTATTTAATTTCCTAAATTAATTGAAATATTAGATATAGAATAAATATTCAGATAATTATTTGTAGAAGAAGATTTATATTTTTTGTAACAATTTTAGATCATTAAATCCAACAGCAAGTATCATTCATATACAAAGAGGAAAAAAAAGTAAAAATAATACTGAGGATATAAATAAATTATTTCATCCTGTATCTATTAAGTCAAATCCAGATGATATTAATATAGGAAATGAATTGACTGGTAATTTGAATAAGAGAGATTTACTAGTAATTTTAAATAAATTTATAGAGATGAAGGAAATTAGAAATTTGGCGATGGAATGTGGACTAGATGGTATACTTGGATAAACTTTTTTTTCATATTATTATAATAAACATTTATTTTTACACAGAATAATCTATATAAAAGTATATATTTTATAGATTATTTACGAAAACAAGCATTTGTAAGATTCAGAGAATATTGTATACAGTCACAATCGTTGCCAGTTGATCTTCATGTTATTTTAAGTGATGTTCTTCGTAATGTTGCAAACATAACAGATATTTATCCATATTTTTTACGTTTCGCTAAAAAAATATTTCCACACATGGAATGTTTAGATGATCTCAAAAAAATTAGTGATCTCAGATCACCCGCTAATTGGTAAGAGTACAAGTATATTGGATAATACTTAAAAAATAGGCAAGTAATATGTATGATTTAATTATAGGTATCCATATGCAAGAGCAAAAACACGAAAAGTAATATTTCATGCTGGTCCAACAAACAGTGGTAAAACCTATCATGCTTTAGAAAGATTTATAAGAGCAAAAAGTGGAGTATATTGTGGACCATTAAAATTATTAGTTTCAGAAGTATACAATAAATGCAATAGTATGGTTAGTATAATCATATTTTTTCAAAATATTTTAGAATTTAAAGAAATTTTAATAAATTTATATTTTTATAATTCCAATCAGGGAACTCCTTGTGATTTAATAACTGGAGAAGAGAGAAGATTTGCTCATAATCCAGACACTCCAGCAAATCATGTATCTTGTTCTGTGGAAATGGTTAACATAAATTCTCCTTGTATGTATTAATTATGTAATGATGATAACATTGTTTTAGAATTAATATTTTCATATTGAACTATTTGTAAACTTTTTTTTGAATGTTGTTCTTGGTATTGACATAGGTATATTATATAGCTATTTTACCAATATTTTTTATTGTAGATGAGGTTGCAATAATTGATGAAATTCAATTAATTCGAGATCCTGGTAGAGGATGGGCATGGACCAGAGCTCTTCTTGGAATTTCTGCTGATGAAATACATCTTTGTGGTGAAACAGCTGCAATAGATTTAGTAATTGTCTATTTTTCCAATTTATTTACTTTTGATATACTTCATATTACTTTTTTATTTGCTAATTGTAATATTATTTTTGATAGGTAAATGCTATATGTCTTACAACAGGTGAAACTCCAGAAATTCGAAAATATAAACGGTTAACTAAATTAGAAGTAGAAAATACAGCACTTCAAACATTAAAAAATGTTCAACGTAGTGACTGTATAGTTTGCTTCAATAAAAATGATATATTCACTGTAACACGTCAACTGGAAGCAGAAGGAATAGAAACAGCAGTGATATATGGTAGTTTACCACCAGGAACGAAACTTGCACAAGCTGCTAAGTTTAATGATCCAAATAATTCTTGTAAAATATTAGTAGCAACAAATGCAATTGGAATGGGATTAAATTTGTAAGTTTCCTATACATTATACATCATTATTAAATATTGAAAATGTTACCAGATACTTGTACATGTTTTTTTATTTTATTTATTGATAGATCTCTAAGAAGGTGATTTATTTTACAGACATATTAGAAGAATTATATTTTACTCTTTAATACAACCAACAATAAATGAAAAGGGAGAAAAAGAAATGGATACAATTTCTGTATCTACAGCTTTGCAAATAGCAGGCAGGGCAGGACGTTATGGCACACAATGGGAAACAGTAATATAATAACTTCAATTTCTCGAAAAAGGCAATTTTCATTTTATATCTAGGTCATTTCATTTACGATTTTTTTTATTTAGGGCTATGTCACAACTTATAAATCACAGGATCTTCCAACACTGAAAAATTTACTCGATCAAAAACCTGAGACGATCACTCAAGCTGGCCTTCATCCAACATCAGATCAAATCGAATTATATGCTTATCACTTACCAGACACACCATTGTCAAATCTTTTGGTAATATTATAAATTATACATACATTAATTTCTAATATGCAAGAAATAATATGTTTATTATTTCAGGATATTTTTGTAACTCTATCTATAGTTGATGATTCTTTATACTTTATATGTAATACAGAAGATTTTAAGTTCCTTGCTGATATGATACAACATGTTCCTTTGCCATTACGTGCACGATACGTATTCTGTTGTGCACCAATTAATAGAAAACTTCCATTTTCATGTGCTATGTTCCTAAAGGTATGAATACTAATCTTTATTTCTTCAGTTATAGACTAATTATATAAATTTCAATAATTTATGTATATGCAAATAGTACAGTAAATGATAATAATAGCATGATATTTATTATAGTTTGCTCGTCAATATAGTAAAAATGATAAAATTACCTTTAACTGGTTATGCGAACATATTGGTTGGCCATTTTCAACACCTAGATCTATACTTGATCTTGTTCATTTGGAAGCTGTGTTTGATATTATGGATTTATATCTTTGGTTAAGGTATTTATAATATATATAAAGATTTATAGACATTTACTTAAAACAAAATTCAACTTATATTTTTTAATGCAGTTACCGGTTTACGGATTTATTCCCTGATACAAATATAGTACGAGATGTCCAGCGAGAATTAGACTCACTTATTCAAAGTGGAGTACATTGTTTGACACAATTATTAAATAATTCTGCAACAGGTAAATATCAATTTCCATCATCATATATTAAATATTGATATTAATAACATATTAATAACATATTGAAATATTTTCATTGTACAGAAGGGACAAATGAAGAAATATCTATTTCAGAAACAGATCAATTTTATTTACAAACACGGAAAAATAACTTTTACAAAGGTAAAATTTAAATCAAATAATAAATTAAAAATTCGTTAAGAAAGCGAGAGTAATAAAAAAAAAAAAAAAAAAACTACTATATTCGTAACATTTAATAATTATGTGTGACTTACATTAATAATTTTTAATATGTATGTGTATACAGGCATAAATTGATTTTTTATATTATATTTTAGGATATAATGAAACTAATAAACATAGGTCCTCTGTACCTCAGAGGAAGGGTAAATTAACAGAAAGATTATTGGCAGAAGGTTTGTTAACACCACAAATGTTGCAAGAACTTCAAAATGAATGGGCCAAAAAGAAAAAATAAAGTTATTTTTTTATAGAAATTAATCATCAAAACTCTACGTTAAATTTTTTGGTATAAAAAATTAAGTCCATTATTGTATATTCGATCATTTTGAGATAGTTTTAAATGAAAACTTCTCTTTAAAAAAGTTATAAAAGAAAAAAAATTTTTTCTTTTGATTAGATAAATATTAAACATACTTGTAAAATAAATGAACAATTTTAAAAGATTTAACATTTTTAATGTTTTAATAAATAATATAATTCTTTTTATTCGTGTCACTTCTAAGAATTATAAAAACATTGAAAATATATGTACACTTTATCTTCATGTGAACAGGTACAAGACCTTTTTTAAATATTAACATTTTTATTTCGTGTAATGCTCTTTTGCATGTCTGATGTTTCTTTGGCGTGTATACATTTTTCTTTGTTCTCTTAAAGTAAAATTGGAATTACAAGATATAAACTCTCTGGATCTGCGTCTTATCAAATGAGATAACATGCTGCACTTGGAACATCTCACAGAATCATTATTTATAATGAGTGGACATAGTATATGTCTCCATCGTGTACCATCTTTGCAGGCTATTTTAGGGCAATTATATTCTTGAAAATTTTCAATTATGCCTAATTAAATGAGATAATAAAATTAATACATATTGTTAAAAATAACTATTTGTATAATTTGGAACATACCTTCGCAAATAATTCTTATGTCAAATTCGTCTATAAGTTCCTCAATATCTAACAAGCATTGCACTTTATTATCTTTACCTTCTCTTATAAGATTATACATTATTGGATCAATTTCTTGATTTAAAGCACTACATCGTAATATCATATCAGTTTTTACAAATACTTGTTTTTCTAGAAAAGGCATACCAGCTTTTGTCATTCCCATGCTCAAATATACTATTGTTGTAGCATGTCCTTCAGAAGTTACATTACATGACCAACCACGTGGTAAAGCAATTTCAAAACACATTTCTAGTAAGTCTTCAAACAAGATTTCGTGTTCTCGTATTTCACCATACACACAATCGTCGTATTTATCCAAACGATCATTTACAATATTTAACGTTTGATTGTTTATATATAAATTTCTATTCTTCTGTAGAGTATTATCTATACATTTTTTCATAATATAAGTTTTGTTTTTAACTTCTTCATGTTCCCATATATCTGTCGATGTCTCATCCTCTTCAGAATAACTGAATATATTTGAAGAATTATTTTCATTTTTTTCAAGTTTCATTTGAGAGAGTTGATTATAATTATTGTTTTCTTTCTGCCTTTTTTTTTCTATATTATCATCTGCTTCAAGGCTTATTTTATAATTATTATAATTACTGGTAATTGTTTTTTCATGTTTATTATTTCTATTAGAAGACAGTCTTAATTGTGTTTTAGAATCATCAACAGACATACTTATATTCGATTCATCCTGTGAAGATTGTATCTTTATTGATCGATTAATATTTTCATGCGTATATTCATGATTTCTAAACTCAGAATATTCTTTTTCTGCATTTGAAATTTGTTTCTCTCTAGGTATAAGAAAATTCTCTTTTTTATTATCAATATTTTGCACCAAACTATTACGAAACGTTAAAAAATCATTCAAGCCATACAAATCGGAATGACTTTTTTCAATAACTTCGTTATTTTTTGATTGAAGATGAATATTTTTACCAGGTACTGCACCTGGTCTTAATCTACATTTTTTATATTTTATCTAAAATTATACAAAAATGATTTGTAATACTTAAATATAGATTAATTTCTATAAGAATTAAATGTTTGTAAATGTATAAAGCAACAGCTTACAGTAATAACATGTGGTGGAACTCCACTAACCCAATGCGTGATAATATCACTTTTATGAAAATGTTTACTACAAACATATGTATCATCGCTTACAGAATAATTCTCTATAGCAATTGCAGCTTGCCATTTTTTACGTGTTTCTGGATCCTTTGGAGCTGAGAAGAAACTATAGGTATTTTTATAATTTGTTTCTTTACATAGAACACATTTACGTGTCATACTGATCCTGCAAAATAGTTTATTATTTACTATATATTATGATTAAATGTAAATGAAATTAATTTGATTCATCCTGTAAATTTTAATAATACAATGATGTCACTTTGTAACATTATTTTTTAACTAAATTATAAAATTGAAAGTTATAGTAAAGAATGTAAATATATAATTATGTACCATATAAAATAACAACATGAGATTTTAAGGATTGTTATAATTAATTTAAAACTAATGTAAGAGAACTGGCATGTACATCACTCAATATTTTTGCAAAACATTATAGATACTTCTAGTGAAAATTCACGCTCTGATCATATGTACAATTGGGGAAAAAGAAATAATAAAAATACTGAACAAGTTGTGCCAACATAAAAATTAATTTCGAAAAATTACGACAAGTGACCATGTTAGTAATTAAACTAAACAGCTGATCTGCTATATTTTGAGGTGTGCATTACTAGATTATAGATAGAGATACATAACCTTTAATTGTTTAAATAATGGTGATATACGGTGTTTATATCGTATCAAAATCGGGAGGTTTAATTTTTAATCATGATCACAATATTCCTAAAGTGGAAAATGAAAGAACTTTCGCTTATCCATTAGATATAAAATTAAATTATGAAAATAAAAAGATAGTTGTATCTTTTGGTCAGAAAGATGGTATAAATGGTAAGAGATTTTATTAGTTTTTTATTAAATCGTTATATGAACATATTTCTTATATTTCATTTTTAATTATTTATATTTAATATTTAATAGAATATTTTTATTCAGTAGGCCATATGTTAACTGCTGTAAATGGTAGTCCTGTTATTGGCAACGAGTTGGAAGATGGAAGGGACGTGCTAGAAATGTTAAATCAACCAGAAAATTTTCCTGTAACACTAAAATTTAGTCGTGCGAAAATGACAACCAATGAGAAAATTTTTCTTGCATCTATGTTTTATCCTTTGTTCGCGATAGCTAGTCAATTGAGCCCTGAACCCAGATGTTCTGGAATTGAAATTCTAGAAGCAGACACGTTTCGCTTGTACTGCTATCAAACGCTTACTGGAATTAAATTTATGATAGTGGCAGAACCATCACAGTTAGGAATGGAAATTTTTACAAAAAAAGTATACGAACTTTATGCAGATTATGCTCTTAAAAATCCATTTTATTCTTTAGAAATGCCAATCAGATGTGAACTTTTTGAGACTAATCTGCAGTCATTACTCGAAACAATTGAGAAATGTGGTATAAGTAGTATTTAAATTTATTCAATGAATCAGGCTGACGTATCTGTAAGTATGGTGTGTATGCGACACACATAAAGTATTTGAAATAAGCAATTATATATAAACATATACATTATTGAAAATAATAGAGATAAACTTAGCTTATTTAAAAATGTAAGAAGTAGATTGGACAAATTATAAATAGAATGAATAAAACTTAGTATTTTTATCAAGGCAATTCAGTATATGTAAAATTTGTTGTTTATTTAATTCTCTTGATAAACGAATTTAAAAGATTGTGAATAAATCATAGAGATTTTTTTTTTTAAGTTGGTATCGAGATAAATCTATCGCTTGGCACTACTGCGTAGACAATGGTTGCAAACAAATATGGCTGCTCACTGTTTCACGGATCGGCTCTAGTAGAAAAAAATTTTAGCTTCTGATTGTGATCGAGTGATATTTGTTTCTACTATAAAATTATTTAAAATGGAGTTAGGATTATCTAGTACGTTGTTAGCTGGCGATCCACGTCTTGTGGATCATATCGTTGGTGAAGTCAAATCGCAGGGTATTTTTGATCAGTTTCGTAAGGAATGCATAGCCGATGTTGACACAAAGGTATATAAGTTTAATGTCTATATTTCTCTCTACTTAATATCATCTAAATAATATCAAATAAATATGTTATTAGAGTTTTTGTTATATTCATAAAGGAACAGTAAATAATTGAATATTATCTCTCACAGCCTGCGTATCAAAATCTACGTACAAGAGTGGAGGGGTCTGTCAATTCGTTTCTTGACAAGCAGTTATGGAAGCCAGAACTTAATAAAAATCAAGTTAGAGAAACATTGCGTAAGCATATACACGAAGCACCATATTTAGATGCTGGAGTTGAACGTATTGTAGATCAAGTAGTAAATCCAAAGGTCTATTCGGTATTCATGCCTCAAATTGAAGATGTTGTATACAAGTTTTTAGGCATTGAAAGACCAAAAATCAAAGAAAAATCTAGTAGTTGTGGTCTTAAAGATTTATTGCCTAAAGATTTGGATCCAGTTTCTCCAGAATCCGATAAAAACAGTTTGAAGGATGTGTCGCTCGAATCTGTAGATGCAATAGATGATCTTGATGTCAAACAAGATGAAAAATCCGAACAATCATCTGATGAACAAAAGTTAGAAATTACGGAAAAGTATTCTGAAAGAAGTAAAGATCTAGTTTCTGAGAATGGACATGTCTCCTCTGAAGAAAAAATATTGGATGAAGGGTGTATAAGTTTCAATAAGACTGTTAATAATATAAGTTTAAATATATCTGGCAAATCAGATGACAAAGCGGATGAAGAAGAAGAAGATAGTCCAACTTTTGAGCCAATTGATATTATGAATTTAAACGAGTCAAATGTATCTAATGATTCACATTTATCCGGTATATCCGAGTTAACAAGTCATAGATCTAGAAGTCCTGATTTCTCCAATGAGATATCACAGGATAATTTTGATTGCAGTAATCAAGATTCACAACTTAGTAAAGTTTCATCCGATTCAAGATTATCGATAGTTACTGACTTTGGATTGTCTAATCATGCTTCAACACCCATACATGATGGTATCAAAGAAGATGCTTCTAAAGATAAGTGTGAAAATAAATCTACAAAAGATAATTTCAGAGCTCTCAGAGAATTTGAATATTTTAAGAATAAAAACAATAAAACCATTTTTGAATCAAAAAAATGTAAAGAAAGCACGTATGACTTTAAAGATGCAAAGGATACAACAAAAAGCATTAAACTTAATTTACCATCCAAGGAAAATTCTAGCGATGCAACAGACAATAGTACAAAGGACAAATATGACAGTAAAACATATAAAGATAAGCATAAGGATAGTGAAAATTCAAAGTCTAAATCTACAAAAGAAAAAGTATATTCCAAGGATCCAAAAAATAAAGAGAAAGACAATGAAAAGAAGAAACAGAGTAGTCATAGTAGTTCAAAGCACGATAAACATATTAAGGGTAAAGTTAAAGATAAATCTAATCAAATAAAAGATTCTGTTGAAAAAAGCAAAGATAATGCAGAGAGTGTTAAAGATAATATAAGTAAAATTAAAGAAGAAAAAGTAAAAGAGGTTGATAAAAAAGAAAGTAGTACTAATAAGGAAGCAAAAGATTTGAAAGATCTTTACAAAGAAAAAATTAGAGAACTCAGAGAGAAGAAGGAATTAACGGAAAAAGAAAAATTAAACAAGGATAATGTAAAGTCTAACAAAGAATCTAGGGATAAAAAAGATTCGATTAAAGATAAAAAGTCTTACAAAAAAGAACATAGAAGTTCTACTTCAAAAAATCACGATGAAAAAAGTCGTCATGAAAACAAAGTTAACAAAGTGTCTGACAAAATATCGGATATTAAAGAGAAAAAATCTGAATCTAAAGAGAAGGCAAAACGTGACGAACGTGGCTCAAAAGACTTTAAGGATAAAAGTAATGTTATAAAAACAGAATCTTCAAGTAAATCTGAAAAAAATGACGCAAAGAAGATATCTAAGAATGGCAAAGAAGAAAAAACAGAAATAAAAAAAGATATTAAAATTAGTAGTGATAAGATTTGTAAGAAGGATGTACGTACTCAAGCGCAAAGTAAAACAACAGATCGTAATGAAAAATCTGTAGATATTAAAAAAGAATCCAAAAGCGATACACAAGCTAAGGATAAAAAGAGAAGAGATGATAAGAAATCAAAAACAAAGGATGATCATTCTAGTTTACGGAAAAATTCTAACGATCGTCGTTCTACTGACAGAGATGGTTCAAATGGATCTAATAGCAAAAGTTCACAATCTAGTACTTCTAGTTCAAGTGCTACAACCAGTAAATCAAGTTCTTCTGGTTTAAATAAAGATACCAATCATGTTAGTAATTCAAGCAGTGAAACATCAGACAGTATAGAAGAAACACAAATAAATAAAATGAAATTGCAATCACAGAACGAAAATATTGATGAAATAAATAAAAATGATGTACATTTGGCTAATACCGAATCATACTGCATTCAAAACAATAATAATGGAGATATTCGACAAGTAGAAATACAGTTAAGTGAAAACAATTTACCATTAAAAAAGAGACCATTACTTAATGAAAATAATTTACCTTCTTCGAGCGAAGTGAAGATAAAAAAGCCTAAATTCGCAAAAAACATACATGAAGCTAAGAAGCTAATGAAAATTAGGAAACAAATGGAGAAACAGAAACAGAAGGATGATAAAAAAGTGGAAAAAAAAGTGGAGCAAAAGGCTGAGGTAATAATACATCCGAAGCCAATAAGCAGTATAGATAATATGGAGACAGTTCCCGACGAGGAACGTGTACAAATAATAGAAATACCAGATGAAGAATACGAAGAACCTTATCCCGATCGTCAAATAAGTTTAACATTAGAGGAACGTTCAATGATATTGTTAGAAGGAGAACTTCGTGGTACTGATATATTACAAAAACAATCTAACTTAGTATCAAAATTATCTGATTTGGAATTATGTATAAAGCAATCCTTAGATGAAGCAATATGCAATACAAGATTATTTCAAAATAACAATAGAATACAACACGATGGTATTAGGGAACATCAGTCTCTAATAATAAATGAAACTTGTAAAGATGATATAACTCCGAGTAATAACAACTCGGAAACAAAAAATACTGTTGCAGTACTGGAAATAGTAGGAACAACTTCTGAAACATTTCTTGATGCCCAGAGTATAGAGCAAATTAACTCATTAGATACTGTTGCTGGAAATGATATTGAAGTAACAGATGAAATAAATACAACTGATATGAATACAAATGTAGAATGCAGTGTAATATGGAGTGACAGAAGTGACAATGTCTTTGAACAACCAAAATCTCCTACTACAGATATTACAGAATATAATGAATTTGATGAACAACTGTCTGGACAAGCTAATGCACAGTCTTCCAAGAATGATTTTGTACCAAAAGTTAACGATGATCACGAAGATTGTAGATACTTCAAGCTTGACAATGAAGAATCTAATAAATTTTCTAGTTTTTTACACTCATTAGAAATGGTGGAAGGTAATACTCTAGAAGATATGATAGAAAGTTTAGGTGGTCAAGTAGTATCATCAGGTTCAAAAACTATGGCACCACCAATGATAAAAAGAAAACATTCAGGAAGTCCTTTAACAGACATACTGTTCAATAACTCAAACAACAATAATGATGGTCATAAAACAGTAACGCCAAATGATAATTCTTTAAGCAATATGAAGAAAAGAAAAATGATTCCTTCAAAGAAACAAAGACTTCATGCAAATCCTTGTGTTTCACAAAGTCTCCTAAACGGAGAAAATTTTGTAATGCCTTTAAGTCCAGAAAGTGATGTGTCAGCGACTAGTGAAAAAATTCCATCATCTAATATAATGAAAGAAGAAAAAAGGTAATTCCTTGATACTCATTGTAATATAATATTGTCCCATATTTAGATAGTGAAATTGATAATTTTATCATATTTCACAATAATTACCTTCAATACTTACAGTCGGCATAGAAGCAGTCAACGATATTCAAGCGATGACTTGTATAAACCACGTCCATTGTTTTCAAGTTCTTCTCGTCGAAGTAGAAGATCTAATCAAGTGTAGCTAGCAACTCATGGCTTCAGATGTTGAATCATATTGTATTCTGTATAGTACAGAATTGAGACATTTTATTTTTCTAATACAATCTTAGTGTATTTAAAACATGAAGTGATGTCATAGTCTAATTAGCTGATTTGGCCAGTTAATGTAGATGATATTGTGTACAAAATTATGAGTTTTATTTTTAAATTATGTTATGTATAATTATTGTTAATTATAATCTATATCAGACAATTTTTAATGAAAACAAACTCTGAAGCCGTAGATATACTTTAGACTGTTGTTCCTTAGAACTCTGTATTTATTGTACAATAAGTATAATTGCTTTTAATATAGATTTATTTAATAATTTGATATAAAGAGGTTGAATGACACAATTGCACGAAATAACCATTAATTAACTTGATCTATATAGAAACAGAAATGTATATTTTTCAATATTTGCATATCTGAAAAAAAAATGCTCAAAATTTATATGACAAATTTATATGCTTATTGCATTGTGTATACATTTGTATAAAATAATTTTATTTAAAGCAATATAAAAAAGATCAATTGATAAACTATCATATGCTTTGAAAGAGATAACTAAAGAAAAAATTTATCATGTGTTATTTTTTTTACGATATAAAGACAGTTATTTGTTTTATATATTTAAAACGAATGAATTATATATAATACTATAGATGAATAAGAGTACAATGTATTTTACTTATCATTATATTTAATCCTAATAAAACTAAGCAATGTTATTTTACTAATTGTACAACAAAATGTAGTAATAATATAAGTTGTCAGAGAGCAAAATGACAGTAGATGCGAAGCGATACCTTTTTTATCAAGTTATTAAAATATATAATATATGATTTTTAAGATTCACTGTGATAAATTGATAGTAAGTTGAAACATTAGTAACAGTGAACCACATGATGTTTAAATGCCATATTTTGCAGAGTTACTGTACGTACTTTTTCCAATTAATAACTATCATTACTTCTGTATATTCATACATTGTACAAATATTGTGTGTATATATATAGATATACATATACATACATACATACATACATACATATATATATATACATATATATATATATATATAATCTGAATACATTAAATTTGATTATAATAGTTATATTGTAGAATATCTTTTTCAAATTTTTCAGGTATTTATTCCAATTTATAAAACAGTCACTTCCAAAATTTATAATGTCTTATTTACAATAATCGCTCTGAAAATAAAGCGAGTTTTATATACACAATCAAACGATCTATCTTTTCATTCCTTCAATGTATTTTGCAGTATTGTTAACATTATCTTGTATAATATACTATAAATTTGTGTTACTATCAAAATAATTTTAAATGTGTACATATAATATAAACCTTACGATAGACGCATTAGTTTCAGAAATTAATACAACGGAAAAACTTTCTTTACTAAATACGATTATTATTCCTTTTGATAATGTACTATGTAAATAATAAAATCGCAGTTTTCATGAAAGAACGAAGTCAAGAAAAATAAAGAGGAAGTAAAAAGCACGGTAGATTAATATTCGCAATCATTATTTTCTTTGTTTTCGTTCTACGCATGGTTTCTTTCGATTTATGTTAATTTAAAAACGAAGTTACTTCGAACGACATTATCACCTAACTAACCTTTCGTAAATCCATATGTAATGCGAATAAAGATCCATGTATACGTATCATATTTACGTAATCGACGTTAACGAGCAATATTATGTTATAATTAGTAATAATTATCAAAGATTATTATTTATATTCAAAGCGTAAAAATGATTAAAAATGAGCTTATATAGGAATTGTGTTTATGAAAGAAAGTGATACGTATGATGTGTGTACATACATAAACACAGAGGCAACTCAGTACTACACATACACACACACACACCTATATATATTTATATTATAGAGAGAGAGAGAGAGAGAGAGAAAGATAATACTCGTAGTTTATCTCTCTACGCACGCACACATTGTGTCCTTGTGTTTACATTATAAATATTTCTACATAAAATGAATCGTATCCGACGACATATCCAGCAGCGTATAGAAATACGAAATAAAATTTTTAACGTAATCTTATCAGCCGATTGTAACGTGAAACAATTTATCAAGGTGCGCCACGTTTCGATACTTACGTGTGATTTCGAAGACTCAAAAATATTATGTAATGTTTGATCTTATAGATCATCGTTAATAGTAGCGAGTATTCTAAGAAAACACAAGATTGAGGGTATAATAAACTTTTATTTCGCACCTTTTATATGGTAGAAAAAAAAAACAACAAAATTTTCAAAATTTCAATATTTGGATTATTCGTCGCAACGTGATGCGCAAAAGAAAGAAATTACATGATAACAATGACTAAGCAAAAGTGGAAAAAACGTTTGAATATCTCGTACGAATGCGCGATGACAACATAGGTTTTTCTAAATAAAACATATTTTCTATTACGCCATTCGTTTGTCTTCGACATGACTCAGACAGATTGAATAATAAGCATCTTTGATTACCGGTAGTTACGATTGATTACGAAATAGAATAGTACATATATATATATATATATGTACGATATACACATATAAAGGAACGAGCAGGATTCCAATAAATATAATAACGATAGTTTAGAAAAGTGATAGAATTAGAAAAGAATTTAATGCTGTTATTGACCGCGAATATATGTACACGACAAGCGTCCTCTATTCTTTCTTTGAAGGAGTTAGGAAAAAGAAGATATATAATGGAGATACATACCTTCGTTTCTACTTAATATATGCGTGTATGTCTGCGTAGTGTGTATCTATATATATATATATATATTCGCAGCTACAAAAGAAAGAGAGAGAGAGAGAAAGCAATAGTCTGTCTCGATTTTACTTCTCTCTCTCACTCTTTCTTTCCCTCTCTCTCTGTCTTTCTTTCCCTCTCTTTCTCTCTTTCTTTCCCTCTCTTTCTCTCTTTCTTTCCCTCTCTCTCCCTATCGCTGATAGCTCACGTGCTGCGACCACGTGGTCGAATACGACGCATGCGCGGCACGTGTTCGCGACCTAACCACACTAACTTAACGATCAACGATCATTCATGAAAGTGTTAAGCATAATGAAGTAGGTAAAGTAGTGTTAGATCTATCAAAATTTCGTGAACATTTTTCACTAGAATAGTTAGTGTTTCTTTTCTTACCACACGGTTTTTAGATTTATTAAGAGTTTAGATTATCACGCGATTTCGTTGCGTAAAGAGGGAATGGTAACGTCATAAATTTGAGTATTCAGGGGGTAGCAGCCTTTTCGATTCCAATGCGATCCTATTAAGATACGATCAACGAATGAGAATACACGACTCGATTATTTAATGTACCAACGATTTTATACGACTTGTTAGCTTTTTTTTTTACGGAAACGATAATGATAAGGCCGGCGACAGGAAGGATGCGCAATAACGCGCGAAAAGTGTCCACGTTTTCCAAGGTTTAAATAGTTTCTTGGTATGTTACACACAGTGTTACTATGGAAAACTCAGTTATTCATTCCTCGTCGTAACTTATAGAGCGAGCGAGAACGAGAGCGAAGAAGAAAGAGGAACGAATAGTGAGAGAGAGAGAGAGAGAGAGAGAGCGAGAGAGAGAGAGAGAGCGAGAGAGCGTGAGAGCGAGAGCGAGAGAGGAGAGAGAGAGGAGAGAGAGAGAGAAGAAAAGAGAGAGAGGGAGAGTTAGTTCAGTGGTTAGTGCGGTAATACCGCGGCACGACCGAAAAGGCCAGAAAAAGCCATCGCGGCTTGATATTTGCATTTTAAGGATATGAATATTGAAGATTACGAGAGTTTGCCCACTACATCGGTGGGTGTTAATATGACGGCCGGTGCTTTTGCTGGAATCATGGAACACTGTATAATGTATCCAGTTGACAGTGTCAAGGTAAAGTAGTCGTATATTTGCTCCACGTTTTTTCCCTCCCAGAGATTATCTTTTACATAACCTCAATGTATGCACCTATATTTCGGCTTTCGATACCTGTCATGTGGTAAGATTAATAACGAGGAGAATTTTTAGAAAACTTTATTATAGCCGAATATTTATCGTCATTATAATTGTCTTTCAATCGGAAATGATTGTAATAAAGACCATGACTGAACATGTGTTTTCTCTTAACATTTTCCTCCATGTTTTCTTGGAACGTGCTTTTAATGTTTCAACGTTATCGTTATTTAAATATGATAAAATGTTTGTAGAACTTGTTCCAAAGTCTGTCGTTATAACTTTGTATATTGTAAAAATATATTGTCATAAAAAAGATATTAGTAAAATGTATGTTTTGTGATTTGAATTACTCTTTTAAAATATCTATTATATATAGTATTATGTAAGGTAAAAAAGAACTTCCTTTGAGCTCTTTTTTACCTTTATCTTACATTTAAAGTTATAATTATTTAATTTTAAGTTTAATTATATACTTGACATAAGCCATTACTTGCTTTTAACATTGAACTATTCTCAGGAAATCAGAGTCTATTCTTTTCTTTTTGTTTGTAAACAGGTAACATATAAGCACAAATATCATATAAGTTGGTAAAATTACCACGCGTTTCAATATTAAAATAATTTTTTTTTAATTTTAATTAAAGAAATTTATATATGTATGTGTTAGACAATTTAAGTTATTTTTAAATTCATCTAAAAAATATATAAAGAATTAGACATAAAAATAATCTTAAGTGATAAATAATAATGTTAAGATATATCAAAATCTCATTAAGAGTCTATCTACCCGATGATCATTATGTAATATAGTCTGTCAGTCTATTGCAGTACGTTCTATTTTTGATCTGGTTTTTAGCTTACAATCTGTATTTAAGCTTGTTTAACATCAAGTTTCTATGAATGAATGAATGAAATATCTAAAATAACACAACTCATTGTGATGTATGAATGATCAAAATAAGTTATTAATATAAAAGTTACGATGTTATGTAGGTGAAATTCAATATTAATACATTGAATTCCTTGTATTGCTATTCCTTGTAACAAATAGGTTATAATAAGTACTTTTCTTTAACATACATTATGCTTTCATCTTGTTATATTTTTTCACTTTTTAAAAATTGCATTGATTATTAATGATGTTAAATTAAAAAATAGTGAAAGAGAATGATCAAATTTAACATATGAATACAATTTTTTGGCATGCTTTATTCTTCGAATTGAGAATTGATAACCACTACATATACATATCTGCCAGTCATGTTATTTGAAACTCTTCAGATATTAGATATTATCTATGTGTATGTCTATGTTATCTTGAAATCTTTATTAAAGTAAAGAAATACTAATCTGTAATCGTTAATATCACTTTTTAAATGCATTGATACACTTATTCTAAAAACATGTAATTCGAAAAGTTATTATAGAAATATATTCATAAGAAATTAATATTCTCTAGACAAGAATGCAGTCACTGATACCAGGTCCAGGTGGGGGAGGAGGAATAGGAAATGTACTTCTTCGAATGGTGCGTCAAGAGGGTTTATTAAGGCCATTTCGAGGCATGGGAGCAATGGTTGCTGGAGCTGGACCAGCACATGCTTTATATTTTTCTTGCTATGAATTTTTGAAAGATAAATTTATGAGCTCAAAGCCACACTCACAATTTAATCATTTGGTTTATGGTGCAGCTGGTTGCGTGTCAACGATCCTTCATGATGGTGTTATGAATCCAGCAGAAGGTTAGATATATATATAGATATATGTTCTTTTTATTGTCTATATACAATGGTATAATTTACCTAATACAAGCTATTATAGTTAATTATTATCATTATACTTGTTACAGTGATTAAACAACGGTTGCAAATGTATAATTCTCCTTATAGAAATGTTATCAGCTGCATAAAACTTGTATATAAACGAGAAGGCGTATATGCATTCTACAGAAGTTACACAACTCAGCTTGCTATGAATGTGCCTTTCCAAAGCATTCATTTCATTGCTTACGAATTTGCACAATCTATGACAAATCCAGATCATTCTTATAGTCCGCAAGCACATATGATTTCTGGTATATATTTTATTATTTATATAATTTTTATACGTGTCTTACATAATATTAATTTTTCTATGTAACAACAGGTGCTATGGCTGGAGCTATAGCAGCTGGATTGACGACACCATTGGATGTCTGTAAAACATTATTGAATACGCAACAGGATGGTATGAAAGCAAGAGGTATGATTGATGCTGTTAAAAAAGTCTATAGGTTGGGAGGTGTAAAAGGATTTTGCCGCGGGATGAACGCGCGTGTTCTTTATCAAATGCCAGCGACTGCTATCTGTTGGACATCGTAAGTCAATTATTTATTAATCTCCATGTACGATATAAAAGACAGTAAACTGTTATGTTAATTGACTTGTTGTTTAGATATGAATTTTTTAAGTATATATTACGAAGCAAACAAGAAGATGGACTTAGCAAAGATGTGGATGAAAATTCTTTAAGTGGTATAAATCAAAATCAACTTCCTACCTCTAGAAGTAGTACTTTCCAAGGAACAGGATTATACTTTCAAAATAATGCTCATACAGGTGTATTAATAAAAGCAAGAAGTTAGGTATGTTTGCAAATGCAGAAACATCTGTTTATATTGATAAACTGTTTAAATAAGGCCAGATGAGCCCATTTTTATATATTTCAAGAGTTTATTATTAGTAAATAGTGTATTATGAAATCACTTGTCATCAATGCATTATGTGTTTATTACTGTCAATAAGGACTGAAAACTGACATATAAAATATTACTAAGTCAAAGTGGACAGGCTCTGCTAAAAGATAAATGATATTAGCGATTTTTATTAACTTGTATTAACAGACACACAAATTATTCATTACTATATTATAGCAATTATTATTCACTTCTAAGTTGAATAGATTAAAAATCATAACAAATGACTGTCCTCAAAGATTATTTTTTTATCTAAAGCGAAAACTTGAATTGGTATTACACTTTTAGATTACTTTGGACAATGCATAAAAATCTAATAATATTACATTTTATAACGATAATAATGTATGAAATGTCTTCATAAATATTATGTTTGTGGCTGCCATACTATTTGTATAAAAGATAACAAAAAGAGTTGTATTTCTTCTATTATTCTACTGTTCATATGGAGTATCAATTCTGAATTTTATATTCTTATTCATCGAATAAGTTGAATTTACTTTCATAATATTATTATATGTATATAATTTACCTCATTAATTTCATTTGTTATGTTTTATTATTTATAATTTATTCAATGCCGAATTGATTCAATTTATCGTAGTGCTTGTTTTGGGAAAAGCTATTGATTGCTGTGTTAAATTGAACGATTTAGCTTAAATTTTGTGGAATAAGAAATTAGAAGTAAAGCGTGTTTAGAACAAAGAAAAGTCCC
Organism: Vespula pensylvanica; assembly: GCF_014466175.1. Taxonomy (NCBI): domain Eukaryota; kingdom Metazoa; phylum Arthropoda; class Insecta; order Hymenoptera; family Vespidae; genus Vespula; species Vespula pensylvanica. Next base: position 605,915 of record NC_057698.1, read on the forward strand.
ATTTGTTAATTTTTAGCATAAATGTTAGACTATCAGGAAGCACATACTCCACTTGAATAGTTAATTAAAGCATACATATAATGTATATGTAAGATTGCAGCCTATATTGAAACTGTAATATATATAAACTTCAATTTTAAGAAGAAAGCAATGGAATGCATGCAAGGAAATCCTGAAAACACATTGATACGTATAGTGTTCAAAACTTGGCATAGATGAGTAAAGTCAAGACAATGTAACTTTATATTACAAGTCTAGAGTTACAAGAAAAGGTTTTCTTTTTTGGTAAAGGTATTGTAAGATTATATAATACTTAATTTTTAACCAGTGATTGAAATAATTTTTTAAAGAGCAAAGCTGATCGAGAAATGTAGTAAAATTTGTGTTAGAATGAATATTTGACTGTCACGATTAAAAGAACTTGCATTCAAATTGTCAATAAAACGCTTTGCTACATGAAAACATAGACCAAGTAGGAGCGTTGTAAATTGGTTATTTTATAGGCGAGTGTAGATAAGGTAATATTAAGTGTGTACAGCATAAAAGGACAGTATAGGAGCAGAGGAATTGTTAGTTGTATAGCATTATATATGTTTCATCTTGATTATCCAAGTACAAATTATATGAGAAATGCTCCTTAGTCAGTTGTAATATAAATCAACCAGTATATGCATATAAATCCTGAAATATACCGCAATATTGCTTCCTATGGCTGTGATTACTGGGTCATTTGATGTTGACTTTGAGAGGGAGTAATATCACGTGGAAACTCATATTTCACGCCATACGTATCTACTAATATAGAGCACAGTACTATTATGCATTGTTATTGATCAGGCCATTTGATGTTCGAAAATATTGTCAAGTAGAGAGAAATGAAAATACCATCTAGCAATGCCGTGATACAGACAGAGTGCAGTAAAAGATATAGCAGTATTCTTTTGTTGATGCATATTTACAGCATAACAAATTCGTATAGTTTATATTTCAAAGTAAAATTTATACTTCACGTGACTCGGTTTGTAACGAGGCTCCGTTAGAAGGTATATACGTCCTCTGTTCATTAGTAGTCGAAGTCGATTAAAAACAAGCTTTTATATCACATCATTTCTTTGTATTTCTTTAAGTGTTACTTAAGGATTTTATTTTACAGAATATCATACACGAAAAGAAAACTTGATTTTTAAAATTTATTTTGTACGTGTATCTAAACTTGTTTGAGTGATGCGTATGTCATGCACATACGTCTATACGTGTGTATATACATGAAATAAAATATTTGAGCGAATAATGTAAGTAACTCTAGTGATATTCAAAGTATATTTTATAGATCTACCAAGATCAACCGAATCCAGTGTAACATCGAGTGAACTCTTTTGATACGTTGTTTGTATCATTTATCTTTATGACTTATAACTATCAACTGTACGAATTTTGGTCAGTAACAATTAAATTGCTTGTGAATATTTTGTAGATTAAATTTAGGATTTTCAATTTGGCATCTCTGAAGTTAACTCTTTATAATTAAAACTGTATATAAAGTATATACCGTCATTGGTATTAATAATTAATATAAACGAAAAAAAAAAAATGTTAATTTACAAGTACACAATTTGATTAATATACAACAACAAAATATCAATTCTCTAACAGTGTAAATATATAATTCTACAAAGTATACGTTTGTATATAAATACTTTTTTTATCGTTATTCCTTATTCCTTATGTTAATTATGTTGATATAAGAATGAAAAACATCAGAACATCACAATACTATGAATGTGTATTAACATGTAGTAGTATTAATGTAGTTTGACACATTCATATTTTAAATTATACTTTTATAAGTATTTACACTTATCATCAGACTTTTATATAAGGGATATACAAAATTAATATGTGGATTACTTTTGATAGATATATTTAACGATATGTGTGATAATCGGTGTCAGTTATTCCACAGAGAGAATTACAAGAAAGAAGAATTTTTACGTATGAAATGGTTTTTAAAGAATCAACAGAAACTAATAGACAATTTAGGTATTGCAAAGAGCACAATACAAAGTAAAATAAAAAGCAAAGAAAAAGAATTGCCAAAAAAAGATGAGATCGAGCCAAAAGTTTTGTATCAACTGATATTTTATGCAAACGTTATATATATTTATATAATTGTAACTTAAATTTGTACTTTGCCATATTACAGATAAGTAAGAAATACATGCCAACATGGAGACCACCTAAGCTTGATGGTTCCGTGAATATTGATATAATGAAACCAATAGAACCAGAGATACGTGCCATTCTTTATGAAAAAGGAGTTGAGAGTTTTATTTGCAGCAATAATTATTTTCGTAAAAGGTTAACAAATAGATTGAAGAGCGTATTATTATTTGTTGGCCGATATTTGATGGAATAATTAAAAATGAAGTTTGATTTTTTTAGATTACAGAAATTACCAGAAGATCGTTTTTATTTTCCCGATTGTACAAATTGGCTTTATGGATGGCGTCTCAATGATTATAGTTTACCTCCCATTAGCAAATTTGGTGCCAAAGCTGTTATACAGGCTCAATTTTATCAACGGACTGCATCTTGTCTACAGCGAGACCCAGACTGGTATCGTAATTGTCAAACGAATAATCCAAAAAATTTCAATGATTTATTGACTTATTGACTAGTACTAATTAGAAGTACTGTTAATTTTATTACTATTTTTATCTATTTTTATCTATAACAATCAATCTTGTTTTTCTACAAGTACATACTGACAAATTTTATCATATTTATCTAATTTTTCATTTGAAGTCTGATCCATTTGTTGTGAATAAATAGATTCTGAAGGTAATGCAAACTCGGCTTGCTTTGGTACAGAGTTAAATACAAAAGTGACAAACTTATGAAATTCTTGATTAATCTTATCAAATTTCTCTTTTAATAATTCATTATCGTTTTGATATCTTTCAGCAATTTCTTCGGTCGTATTTAATATTTTCTTTAAATCCAAAATAATGTCTTGCAAATTACAGAGTTTGTCCTAAAATAAAGAAATATTTGAATAGATAGTACTATCTTCTTTTGCAAAATTAAATATGTATTAGTTTGAAATACCTGGAAGTGATTCTGTATTTGTTGTTTTTCTAGATTAGAATGTAATCTTTCAAGGCAAAGCATATATATAATATTAGCCATATTCTTTGTCTCAAGTCTTATTTTTTGAACATATAATGATTCCGTTTTTTCTTTTCTCAGTTTTTCTATTTTTTTATTGTTTTTTATATGTTCCTTCCTGTATTAGTTATAATAAATTAAGTATATCATCACAAAGTGTGCAGAGGAATATTCGTGAAAGTACCTTAATATCTCATTAAAATCTGCTATTATATTTTCTATATGTGATCTGCGAGTTTGCTCAAATTCTTCATAAAGATCTGCTACCATATAAGACATTTCATTACGTATTTTACTTAACATATGTTGTGTCATATCTATACGTTGTTGTACCACTGCTTTCTGTATTTCTTTATTGCATTTAAGAATAACTTTTGCAAGTTCAGTCTAGTTATCAGAGTTATCAGAGTTAGCAGAGTTATATATTAGATGTATTATTTACTGATGCATATATAAATTCAAACCATTCACCTGTAATTCTTTCTGCATATTACATTCTATAGTATTAATATATTTTTGCCACATCATGTGGACCTTTTGTGTATTGATTTTAATCGCTTGACGCTTTTCAGCTTCGCATAAATATTTTTGATCGAGTAACTGCTTTCTACATTCTTTCCTCATATTTGCTTCAATTTCTGCTTTCCATTTATTTAGCAGATCTTGTCCTAAGGCTAATTATATATTTTACACAGTTTGTTCATTGCAATAATATCGATATGTAACAATTTTATTATTACCAAGTATTCCTAAATGTGTACATTCTTTAATTATATTATTATTTTGTGGTAAGCTTAAAACTTTTTTGCTTATTTGTGCACACGGTGAAATCCAGAAATCTCCGGATACATGTTTTAGTGGTGGTATTAATCCTAACAATTTTTTGGATTCCTGATGATCATAAGCAAATAGTGTTTTTGCTAATGGTAAACCAAGGTGAAGACCGACTTCTGTTTGTGTGGGAATTTCCTCTTGTATAGAATCTTGCGTGATTTGAAATATAAGTATATAATTAAAAAAAGATAATTATGTTAGAAATAATTTTTATATTTACATGTATCTAATAATTTATTAATATAACTTACTCATAGTTTTATATTTTTCTTGTGAATTTTTCTATTGAAAGCAGTGTTTACAGAGATTGAGATATATTTTATTTGTAATTTATATATAACATTCAAATGTTTTTTAGCAAACAAAACTAAATCTAAAGACTTGATATATTACATTTTTTGCATCTACCTGCCAACTGGATCTTACATTTGTAAATAAAAATTTGCAGAGCAATAAGTTAGATTCATAATTGCATAAGGTTAGATGAATCTATAATGATATAAAAAATTGTTTATTTCTTCCTTAATAAAAATTTTGACAATTATACTTACAATGATTTATCAATCGTTTTTCTAATTTTAAACTTTTCTTTTTTTTTCACGTCATAATTCGAATTAATCATCGAAAATAAAACAATTACAACGAAGATTCCACCAGCCATTTTTATGAGAAGAAAAAGATTCTCCGAGAATTCGATTTGAATTTCGCGCTGTGATGACGTAATACAGTAAAGTAAAATGGCTCCTGTTTGTTGAAGTTTTGCGAAATAGAACTTTTTAAAATAAGAAATTAAGAAGGAAAAAGCTTACTAATACGAAGAATATTAGATTGTTTTTCTCACCATTATTATCATCATTATCGTCATCGACATGAATTGAGCGCTGGAACGACGTTGTTAAAAAATTAAGCGAATTTTCGAAGCTTTGTGAATTAGACGAAGGATTTTCAATATAAATGAATTGAGGAAAAGTTTCAAGTACGAATTTATTTGTTTTTTTACCGTTATTACTATTATTATCGCTATCATTGTCACTATTACTGTTATTATTACTAAACTATCTTGTAACTATAACTATCACTATTAGTACAACTATCGCTATATAATAATAATAATAATAATAATAATAATAATAATAATAATAATTATTATTATTATCGCTGTTATCTTTTAGATCTCCATTCGAAGTACTTAAGGCTTTCTATCGGTTGGCTGTAAGAGAGGGGCACACATGGAAAGGCAAACACCCGCTAACGGAATTAATATGGGGTGTCTGGTTGACGACGATAACGAAAATTGATTTCACCCTTATACCCCTCTTGCTCGGGATCTATTCTCTCTCTCTCTCCCTCTCTCTCTCACATACACATACATTCTATGTTCTATCTTCCTCTTCGTACAATCCATACCACCAGTATGGGGATTCTATTCGAACGCACACTGATGTTCATGGGACACTGCGCAAACCAACAGAGACACGCCTCTTTTCTATCGACACGCCCTCATTTCCTCCTAGAATTTCCTTCTATGTACCAACGCGATTTCGTGTCACGTTCCAAGGATTTTCACTTCATACCTAATCACGATTTTTTTATTATCATCTTTTATCTTATTCTATTCTATACGGTATATTTTCTACATATTTTGTTTCTTTCTTAAAAAGAGAGAAAGAAGAAGAGAAAGGAGAGAGAGTATGTTTGAGTTAAGTTGTTGGAAAACAATAGAGATACTTTCTTATGTGTTTCTATATACAGGGTGAGCTCATAATTATCGTCTATGTAGTGATAATTTATGATTTTTTACTTTGAAATTTGTTAAATATATGTAAAAGATTTATATGTTTTATTTTGTTTAGATCAGTAAAAAGATTCTTTTTCATTTTAGATTGAATACGATTGATTCACCCTGTATATTCAAATGCAGATCTATTGGTTTCGTTTAACGATAGTATTTTATTTCTCTCTCTCTTTCTCTTTATCTCTGTCGTTATATAGACGCCTTTCGAAAATGACTTTTCACGATATTTCTCTCGAATAAATTTAGGTACCTATATAAAAATTTTTTTGAAAGATGACTATCGTTCATAGAAAAATGTAATCGTACCCGATAAGCGACATTAATGCTACGAATTTTATTCATTGTCACGCGCTAAAATTGAGCCACAACTTAGCAAACCCTGTGGGAAACCACTGCAAATAGTGCAACCCCCGTCGGCAGTGAAAAGCACGTAGGGTGATCCTCGTTTTTCAAAGGGAAGGATACATTTTATCGTCGACACTGACATTTTTCTAAACATTGATATCGTTTCTCTCTTTTCTAGATTTCTCTTTTTATTTTTTAAATCATTAACAAATTGAGGGATATGCTGGTCCGTAAGAACATTGATATTCCAAAACTGTGTCTGTATGTGAACATCCTGTATAAGGCTAAGGTACTCTTATTTCTATATAAATTACTAATTTATTAAACAAAAATTAAAAAGGCATATAAATCTTTTCTTTTCTTTTCTTTTCGTTTTAAGATCAATGTTAAAAAAATTTTGTATTCTTCTAAGGATCTTTTCGGATATGGTTTGGAAAAATACAGTCAAAAGTGAAGAATGGAAGGATATAAAAAAAAGAAAAGAAAGAAAGAAAGAAAATCAGGATCCCCTTATAGAATTTTTTTATATCGGTATGGCACACGCGACTTCCCTGTACGATCACTCGACACACGCACGTGCCGAACGTACGCCAAAAATTATTTTCGGATCAGTACACTCCGCTATCTATGAGACTGCGGTCCTATTAGTACTATTAAATAATTCATAGGATTTAAATGACTTTAAAATGATCTTCTTTCCCAGTGATACGAGTAACTAATACGATCTATATATACAGATCTATTTGATTTTTCATGCGTTATGTTAAATTTAATTTGCAATCAATGAAAAATCGTAACCAAAAGAAAAATTATTTCGAGACAGAGTTGTCATTTCTACGTTATATTTATATTTTTATCGTTTTTCGCTAATCGTCGTTTAACGAGATGATTATATAAATGTTTGAACAATTTTTTATCTTCCATTCTTCTTCTCTTTTTTTTTATCTTCTTGAGGAAAATCTTTCCCAAACAATCAAATTCCTATTAGCTAAATCCCTCGAGGAGTCAATGTGCAAGCTACGTAGAAAATACGAGAGAATCCTTGATTAATATACATTAGGTATGGGAGGTACGACAGGGGATATGAGAGGGGGTGAGAAATTGTAAGACCCTTTTCATTTCTCGGCAAGTGGCTATCACCAAAAAGTTTTATTGCGACACCACGACCGAAGTTAGTAGGGTGCTTATAGTTTTTACGCTAGGACGAATCCAAACTGTCGTCGTGTCAACCCGATTAAATGATAGCATCTTCCCGATGATGCTCATTCGAGCGCTATTACTACATATGGTTAAGCCAATCTGCGTGGGAGCAAATTCGTATTAAAGCGGAACTTTTCTCTTTGATTTATTTTTACTTCCTCTTATATAGGCTTTTTGTGAGTTAGTAATTTTGTCAATTTTTAAATAAATTTCTAATGATAATAGATATAACGGGAATTTTTCTATTTGTTTTTCCGATTAGTATAATTGTTTTAATTTTGAAAAAATTAAGTCCAGGAACTTAACATATATACGTTTTCTATTTGCGATCATGATAAATTTTACGTAAAATTTTATAGATTCTTATAGAAATTAAAAAAGAAATTACGAGCGCGAAAATACATAAGAAGGATTTTTTTCTTTTTAATTTCGTCTTCGAATATTTGCAGGTTTCTCTAATTTTTTGAAAAAATTACTAACGAAAGTAGAATCAGTAACGTACCGATAACGATTAGATAAAACGTCAACTGTCTTCTATTTTCACATTTTCGTTGAACACACAAGCGAGACATCTTGAATACACGTGTATTTTTGAAAAACAACAGGAAGAGGAGGAGAACAGTTAATTCTCTCTCTCTCTCTCTCTCTCTCTCTCTTTCCCTCTCTCGTAGGCACGATAATGAGAGTCGGAGATAAGTGTACTTAAATCACAAGTTTATTTTTTTAAAGCGGAACTTTTAATCCTTTGATGGGTCCGTTATTACCTTCGTCCATTTATCTTCACCACTTCGAAATGATTTTCAATACGAGTAGATATATCATTTAAAACTAAGCACATAAGTTAGAAAATATTTTTTATTTTTCACAAAGATTAAAACGTACGTGGAGAAATACGTATTATATTTTTATTATTAATTTCCTTTGTAAAAAAGGAGTGAACGAAGCGCAACGCGTATAAAAAGATTTAATAACGAATGTCCTCGGGTCGATTTGATTGGACGAGCGAGAAAAGCCGAGCGATTTCTCTTATCACGTCACATGCTCCCTTTTGCGGATTCTCTTTCTCTCTTTCTCTCTCTCCCTCTCCCTTTCCCTCTCTCCCTCTCCCTCTCCCTCTCCCTCTCCCTCTCCCTCTCCCCCTCTCTCTCTCTCTCTCTCTCTCTGTGGCGTTTAAAACGATCTGCTGGTGGACCGATAGAGGGAGGCTGGATGGACGCGTGTGCAAGCGATATGGGATGGTCCAAAGACGAGCTCCACCCATGGAGATCAAGTTACCAGAGATAGAGAAAGAGAGAAAGGGAGAAAGAGAGAGAAAGAGAGGGCGAGAGAGGAAGAGAGAGGGAGAGAGAGAGAAAGCGCGAGAGTGAGAGAGAGCTCCGCCTTCGTCGTACAAAATTTTCATTTTACCGAAGTCGGCTGTGTGCTACTAGAGTTGCAGACTTTCTATTAGTCAAATCGTTTCATTTGACCTCGTCGGTCATATAACTTATATATAGTGATTGATATTTGAAAAGTTTTCGACGGTGAAAATAAAAGGAAACAAGAAAAATTTTAATAATAGATGAATCATTCGATCGGAGAACAGTGTTGTTAATGTACGTTTCAATATTTTCGTTTCTTTCGACATTGTCCTCGCAAGGTCGATCAGTTCGACATGGTAAGATATTCGTTTGTATACAATTTGTTTTCTTCCTTTTCTTTTAAGGTCGAGATGCGTAGATTACGATTCAGTTGGTTCTTGAACGGCGACGGAGTTGTAAGTGATGAGAAATCGTAAAAAGAATTATATTCAATTACGACGACGTATATCTGTGAACGTTCACGAATTTGTGTAGATAAAACGAGAACGCGTGTGTGTGCGTACGCGTGTGTATGTGTGTGAAAGTGAATGTGGATGTGGATGTGGATTATTTACGGTATATATTTACTAGTATTCCGTCGACGCGTTCAACAAATTCTTCTCAATTTCCTAATCTTATCGTTAGAAACGCTTGTGTGAGTGATCGTCTTTCAAGAGTGATGTTTCAGTATAATATTTAAGAAATAATTAATAGTGCTTTTATATTTATTCGGCGGACAATTACATACATGCGAGATTCCTTTCAAATACAATTAATTTTTTCATTATCGATAAAAAAATTATAGTATGACATAGATCAGTAAAAAGTTATAATATACCTTAAACCATTGTAATTGCATCATACAAAGTTTAATTTATATTTCGTACTGATTAATTTTTGATATGATTTTCGATATGATTAAACACCTGATTTCCTATGAAAAAATTTATTGCTCATTAAAAAAATACATGCATATGAGCAGGAAACTAAAAAGTTACATTCAGTTATAAATCTTTGAAAGATCGAAAGAGAAAAAGGAAGGCATAAATCGTTGTTTATTAAGGCACGATCTGTAATTAAGATAGAGACGAGATTAACGGCGAACAATGAGACGAACAATAAACGTGACGTTAATTTTCAGCCGATGTTGACGTATAATGGATGTAACGGTGTAACAACGGAAACGGACAATGGTTCTCCTGCTGAATCATTTTTATCAGCCGAAGGAGAACTTGCCGAAGAGCCGGGGGATTCGCCGGGTACTCCGAGAGATACCGAGGAAGAGGCAACCCTTTCCGATGAATTTTATTCCCACGATACCGACGAGGAAGAAGAACAGGGAAGACGTAGAAGAGATCGTGCGAATTCCGTGAGAGAAAAAAATAAAAATACACGACAGATCTTTTTTTTCTTATTTTTTTCCTCTTTCTAATTACAGATTTACTCTGTCGCGTTTTATCTTTGTAATTTTTGATGTTTTTTCTTTTTTTTCTTATTCGCGTTACAAGAGATTATGAGATATTGTTTTATAATCGGCAATAATTTCATAGCTAGACGGCATTCCATCCTCTGGTAACGGTCAACTAGGCTCGCCCACACTTCGGATAGGAAACGTAGGTGTTAGGAAATTATTTACGAACAGTCGTGAACGATGGAGACAACAGAACGTCAGCGGAGCTTTCGCTGAACTTCGAAAGCTTGTTCCTACTCATCCGCCGGATAAAAAGTTGTCGAAGAATGAAATTTTAAGGATGGCTATACGGTCAGTATACCTGATTATCTTTGTAGATAGGAAATTTATCGAAAATTTTCCTATCGGTTTTTCACAAATTAGTAAGGGAAGTTTGCAAGTGAAGGATAAAAAAAAAAAAGAAAACATAAATAAGGAGAGGAAGAATGTTTTTCTATTTCTATAGATAATTTTTGTCATCAAATTATGTAAAATATATTTACAGATACATAAGGTTACTGAGCAACGTTCTCGAGTGGCAGAATGCTCAAGATCGAAACGGAGTGGTCCATACGCAGGATGGTGTCAGAATAAAATGTGAGGGACACTTTAACAACAACAACAACAATAACAATCATAACAATAACAACAATAATAACAATGGTATTCAAAAGACCAATTCTTACCAGACAAAGTGTCCGATTAATTTAACGAAACAAGAGAAGCAACAGATCAACGAGAACGCTCTCCAATCGTACAGAGTCCATTATCTCGGCCAACAACAGAGACAACATCCTGTCGGTCATCATGGCGCCTGTGATAAGAATGGCAACAACTTGCTAATGATCGTACCAGCTGTATCGTTGAACGAATTGTCGGCTTCTTCGGTTGATAAACACGTGGAGCCCTCGAACGTTATTTCTCAAGGTCACCATCATTCGGTTAATCATTCTTTAGGCTCTAATCTGATTCGTTCTTCGTTATCATGTTCGTCGTCGTCATCGTCGTCATCGTCATCCTCGTCATCATCATCGTCATCATCCTCGTCATCCTCGTCGTCATCGTCATCGTCGTCGTCATCGTCGTCGTCGTCGTCGTCGTCGTCGTCGTCGTCATCGTCGTCGTCGTCGTCGACGACGACGTCGTCTTCATCAACCGTTTCCAACAGAGTCAACAATTTTTCAAAATCCCAACAAATCAATTACAACGTATCATCTACGAATGGCTCTTTAGTAACTAATGGAAATAGTTCGAGTGTTGGACAAAAGAGATTACTTAAAGTCGAAAGACAAGACGACGAACAGTCTGGCATTGGTAGAGAGTGTAGATCGTCGTCGATCACCGAACATCCTGTTCAAGTGAGGAAGAGAGTTAAGGTCACGTTCGCCAAAGATACAACGGGGAGTTTTCGTCAGGATTTTCGACACGTCGAAAGAAAGTGAACATTAAAAAAAGAGAATCGATGAAGACCTGAGGATTGGGTGAAAAATAGTTTTTGTCGACTTTCTGTCTTACGGATTTGAGATATTTTTATTTCTATGTGATTGGTTTATCATCACATTTTTAACATTTTTTTTATATAATTATATTTTTTTTACAAGTAATTCGTTCAATAAACGTTCATTCTTCTTATAGGACAGAAAGCGTAAATATTTCCTTGAATGTAAATAAAAGAAAGACAATATTATGTGATTTGCATCGAAAACGTAGAGAGAAAAGAAACATTCATGAATCATCGTTTCACAAAAACTTTATTTATTTATTTATTTATGTTCGTTTAGCATGACACTTTTGTACATCCTGTGCGTGTGGCGTATTTTAAACCAGTGCAGTGACTTTTTAATTATTATAATATATAAAGAACGATCGATCACGCGCGTGCGCGCGCGCTTGCGAAAGAGAGAGAGCGAGAGAGCAAGAGAGAAAGAGAGAGTTCGTCACATCGTTTCTTTTTTCTTAATCGTTTAAAACACTTAGTTTTGTTTGTATATTTCTTACATACAACGCGAGTGTGGAATAGTTATTCGTTTCTTCTTGCCTTTTTCTACGTTTCGAGTGTAATGTGATTATGATGTTACATTATTTATTTATTTATAACTGTGGCGCAGTATCAAATGAGATATAGTATTCATTCAATTTGAACACAAGAAAAAATGAATACTTTGCGAACATATTTACTATATATATATATATATTTTTTTTTTTCCTTATTGGTTAACACTGTAAGAACGAAAGATTTCATTGTTTATTTTAATCAGTTGCCACAAGTTGTATATACGTATATACATATATATATATATGTGTGAATTATAATATTCATATTATATATTAAATATTATTTTATGTATGTATATATATATATATATACACATATATACTTGAAGGTGTATTAATCTTTAAAAATTCAACGAGTATTTCACGTGGAAAATACGACGATGAGACGAGCTAACGGCGCTTTAAACACGTAATAATACTATACATAATACGTAGGTATATAATAATAATAATTATTATTTCGTTTATATATCACTCACTGTTACCCTGATTGTTTCTTATTACAGGCACAAATTTATATATTTTTTCTTGACTTTTATGATTTGGAATCGTTTCAACACGAGAGGCACATTAATAATTCTATTACCTTACTTCAAACTTTATTTAATTTCTAATCTAAAGACTTTATTAGCCTCCTTCGCTTTTTCTTTTTTTTTCAGAAAATATCGATTTTTCAATATATCTAGCAGGACAACAAATACTCGACTCTTTCCAGCTTTACATCGAACGTTCCATTAGTAAATAATATTTGCAGAGAATTAACGATGTACACGTCCAACGACGACGTCGATATAATAATAATAATAATAATAATAATAATAATAATAATAATAATAATAATAATAATTCCGTGTGAAATGTTCAACGCATACACGGCGAGTCGAGGAGTAAGTGCTTCAGGTGATCATTTCAAGAAACACATTGAACTCTAATTGTATAATAAATCAGTATGGTTAAAGATTGATCGAACGATTGATCGATCTGCAAAGAGTCGAGAAAGATATATTCTATTATTTCCTTTTTTTCTCATATCCTCGAAATTTATTTAGAAAATCTTTAGAAACGTGTTCCGCGTTTGTTTACGTTAGATAGACCTTGTATCTGGTGCTGTCTCTCTTTTGACATTCAGAGATCAATCTAACAGCGACGACACGATCTGCGTTCATTTCGACCGGTGGTACCGGAGTGGCCGGTCTTCCCTCCCCTTGACTGAATGCTCTTCGTGGTGGCATTTCGAGAATACGCTGAGTCGATCTGCATTCTAAACTACCTCTCTTGCCAGTTGGATTAAGGACACTGGCATAACTAACGTTGCTCGTTCGTGAATTTCTTTTACTAGGAAACTCAACTTCGGCATAACTACCACGTGATTCCTGAGATCTTCCACTAGCGTCGGAGTTCCTTTTGTTTTCAATGTGTACGCGTTGTTCTCCTCTCGGTTGGGAACCCTCTTCTCTGCTATCCGATCGATAGCTGTTCCTTTTCCTACATTTTTCGTCGTAATCGTCCGACTGCGTGCGTCGGTTTTGAGCTCGTAACTTTTCGGCAGTACCGCGTAATCCAAGATCCTCCGAATTGCTATGCCTTTCCGTGAATTTCTTTGATCTTTCATCCGTGTCGCTATGGAAGATCTTCGATTCGTCCGTTCGATGCATTTGCGATCTCGTATCCTAGAGAATTGTTTTTTTTTATTTCTTTTTGTACGGAAAAGACTGACGATTTAGATATTACTTAGTAATCAATTCAATAATTAAAACGAAGGAATTAGATAAACGATTGAAAAGAATCACCCTGATTCGTAACGATCTGTCGTTAAATTCCATATCCTGACTATTTCTACGACCACTGGGAGGATGTCTCTCCTCCTCGCTACTACTTTTACTTATCCACGTTTCTTCGTACGGTCGATTCTTTAATCTCTTTGGCCATTCGTTTTCCGTTTTGAAATCGTAAAGATCTCGCATTCGTTGGCTCAATCTGTTAGCTTTGTCAAGTGCATCGGACGCGTCGTTGTTTTTCAAGCGATTTTGCGGAGTAATCTCCGACAAATCTACAAGATTCTATTAATTAGTTTCATAAAACGTATTAATAACATAATATTTTTTTCTTTAATTTCTATACCTGGTGTCGTATCGTTTTCAGTATTTCGTTTGGACGGTACAGGCGATGCAAATTTTCGCAAAGGTGTCCATTTTGTTGCTTCAGTTTTGTTTTCTTTTGTACAAGATTCTTCGTTTTTTCGTGAACTCTCTTCCACCTGTGCTTTTTTATCGGGATTCATTCGAGGCGTTGGAAACGGCGATGGATTTTTCGCGAACGTTATCCACCTAGTTGCAGCATTTTTCGTAATTTCGTAAGAATTTGTGAATTTCGCGAATGTCGACGTGTCACTGCGAAATCTGGCGCTATTTATTTGTGGTATCCATCTGCAAAATTATAATTTCTCGATAAATATTCCTTACATAATTTTACGATAGTATTTTTTAACAATCGACAATTTCATTTCAATTTCATTGTATAAATGTATATAAACTTATATATATATGTATATATAGATATATCCTGCTAGATTCAATTAATACAAATAATTTTTATTCGAAACATTTTTTTAAATAACGCAAATAACGCGTATCGTAAGTTGTAGAAATTTAAGAAACTGTGATGTATCAACGTGTATTTTGATACAATTTTGCCTACCGAAAGGGGTTTGCGCTAAAGTTAGTTCAGACGCTTCAACGCTAGATGGCGATGAGCTCGACGATCGATCATCGACAAGGAAGATAATGTAGGAATCTACAATTTAATCGATCCTACAAATCTTCGATTTAAAAATAAGATTTTGATCGATGAGATATAATAAGTCATATTTTAATTATTGATACGCAAAATTATTGAAGAAAGTATTTCAAAGGTTGCTAGAAATCGGTAAGACTCTTCCATATCGAATATCGATACGCCACTGTAACATTTATAGAAATAATTTTGTTTTATTTGATTAAAGTTGTTGAAAATAAAAAGTACTATATTTATAAAAATATATATATATATATATATTACTATAGTTATCGATATTTGTCGATAACTTTAATCAAATATAGAATATTAATATACATACAAAATATACAAAGAAAAAAATACATACAACACATATATTAAAAATATTAATGATCGAAATGAAATGAATCAATGATGACAACCTGGATGAAATTCTGATATCACCGCAGTCAGTATGTCTTCGTTCTTCGGTATATTTTTCTTTCTTGAATATAGTAACGTCAGTACTTCGACTACGAGCAGCTGCTTGTCTACCATAAAACTTAGCTTTTTCTTCTTCTTCTACTTCTTCTACTTTCCTTTCATTTGGCAGATTCCTTTTACGTTCATCCACTTCCTCTGAGATCTTACTCGAAGAAGTTTGTTGCCACTTTATCGAATCGCTTCTCACCGTATTGGAGCTACTCTCATATCGTCGTTTATCTTCGTCCTTCGAAACTTGTGCCGTTTTTTTCAAACTCGTTTGACCCCGAGAGACATTCTTTGCCAATGGTATCCATCTTGACGTATCTAACTTACTAGTATCGGCAACGTCAGTATGTCTTCTTCCTTCGATTCTTCTTTCGGTATATTTTTTTAAGCAATCAACATCGGCACTCCGACTTCTCTGACTGCGCGGTGATCGAGATGGTCTTCGTTGACCGCTGCCCGTTGGGCCGGCCCTTTCCTAAAATCACAATTTTCATATTTATCGACTGATTTGTTTATCCAGTATTTTTTAAACATTTCGTCGATTTATAAATTTAAATAAATGTGATCAGTATTTACAATAATCTATAAGTACGTAATATAAGCGACGTAATTATTTACACTGAGCAGAATATTCATATATATATATATATATATATATATATATATATATATCGATCGTGTATTTTAAAAGATATTTACTATTAATTAATAAAAATATTGACCAAATAAGTAGATGTGTTATTAATTTTCATTTATGCATGTCAAAAGAGACATTTATCAAATATTTCATGACTAACGATTTATAACGTAGATATATAACCTTCCTATAGCACGGTATCTATTCTGAAAACATGATTTCGAGGTAATACGTTACGAAGTGAACTATGTTATATTGCATGTGTATATATATATATATATATAGCTATAATTTCATTTTGTACACATAACTTTTCAGATCTATATATTAACTTTCCAAGTCATCTATCACAAAGACTTTAAAGAAACTTGCAACTTCCAACTTATGTTTCTTCTTACCTAAGTAAGATGAAGTCTCGCGTAGTCGGATATGTGCAAAATTCCATGCTCGGCAGATGCGATGTGTAAACTAGCACCGCAAGTTCTTGGATTGATCCAAGAATTATGCAATTCTGCTATTTGACTGCTGCATGCTGCTGCTGGATCTCCACTCGATGCGAGATAACCGCTCCAAAATTCGTTCCCTGTAAGTCGACTGCAATTAGGGATAAGAATTCGTTACTACGAATCTGTCGACGACGTTCGTTTCGTTTCGTCGTTGCGATTGATAAACGGAGACGGTAAATTTCCAAAGAAAAAGATCAAAAAGAAGAAAGAAAAAAGAAACGAAAAAAAAATAAATTAAATTAAAAAAGATCAACAACCTGGTAGAGCGTTTCCGTCCCAAGCATAAGTTACGATCAGTAACTTGCTTGCATCCGTCGATCTCAATAATTTACTATGAGGTTCTCTCAGAGCAAAATGGATCTTGATATCTGAAGGATCATTAATTACGTTAATTACAAGCTCTCGATTCAGATCGGACGCGTGATAACAAAATCGATTAGCGAACCTCCAAGATAATCGCCGTTTCCTGTGTTCCCACATTTCTGTTGTCTAAAGTAAGCGAACATCACGTCTGATACGTATTTCAATTTCTTGTTCATCTTTCTAATTGCTATCTCAAAGGTCTTTAAGAAATATATTTCTTGATCTTGTATTATCTTCCATGTTCCTGTAATTTTTTAAAACATGTTATACACCTTTATACTTTCTACATATTTATTTATTTATTTATTCTAATCATTTTTAATATAATTTTAAAGTTAAACGTTTCTTCTTTAATTTGAATCGTATGAGCTTATATGCGATTCGCTAGGATAGTCAGACGTTGTTACGATCATTTGCGGAATGGATCGGTGTACTAATACATATCAATTAATTTCGTGTGTGCATTCAACCTCGATTTTACTTCGTCGATGGCGATGGGTATTAATTTTGTCGATATTAATTATTTCATAGCGTTCATATCTCATGTAACATATGGTTATATATAAATCTCTAATAAATGTTTTAATAATTTTTACTAATAAGATTTCGTCGACGCGATAATGATTTCATTATAAATAATAAAATTCTTGACCTTCGATATTTTACGTAATAAAATTTATTTTATCAGAATTAAAAATAATGTATGATAATATTAAAATAATCTTTCATTTTTTGATAAACAATTCTCTCTAAAAATAATTTGAAAAGCTATTTATTGATTTAAATTCCAAATTTCGATTGGAAAGGTCGACGTTTTTTTTCTTTTTATAACATTTCTCCATTCGGTTAAAAATAAAATAATCAAAAGGCATAAATAAGAAATCATGTTCGTTTACGTACCAAGACCGAATCCAACAACGTGAAGAAAAGCAGTGGTATTTTGTTTTTCGGCTCTAGTATTCGCTTCTAGAAGTATTATTTCAACCGATAGAAGAGTTCTTTTCATGTAATTTTCAATGTCGAAAACTGTCTGGCTCGTAAGCGATAGATATCTTTTATTGTCTTTAGATTTAATACGCTTCACCGTTTCCTCGTAAAGCGGATGATAAATTTCTCCGTAAAAATTCGCCCATATAATTCTAAGCCCACGCTTTTCTTGTGTCGTACCTTCGACGTTTGGACCGTATCTATATCAAGGAAAAGGGATTGCATTACTATGTGCGATCATATCATAAGTATCTTTGCTGGAAGAATTATTTTTTAAAGTTAATCAAAATATGATATGTCGAAGCATAGATAATTTTTAATTATCTATTGTCAAAATCATTAAAGATAATAGGAAAAGGAAAATAACGTTTAAAAATATCGATATGATTCTTTTAATCCCTTACCCATTATCCATATTATTTTGTAAAGGAGTTATAAGTATATCTTGATATTCCATAACTCGTGGTTTCTCGAATCTGCATATAAAAAAGACTATTAACAAAATTTTTTTAAACTGTTGATACACACACATATATATATATATACATACACGTATAAAAGAAAGTATAAAAAAAAAAGCAAGTGCAGAAAGAATACCGCTTTCGGCACTGTTTGTTCTAGTCTAGTTGTTCCAGAAAGTTGTACAACTTTTTTTTCCCTCGACGAGAGAGTAGGAGGGTGAAAATAGAAGAAAGAAAGAAGGGAAAAAAAGGTGTAGCCGTAACAAAAAGCGACACCTCAGAGGCTAATTTTTCACGTGCTCACTTTCGTGATTAATTGTACGAGTTAGGTATATAAACGCGAACCTTGCTCCCACGACGCCCATAATAACGCCTCGGGGCTGGACGGAGTCTGGATCACTTGTTACTACTCCCCTATTTTCTCGAGAACCGTCGTTGATGAATTCCGTGTGAGATGAAACTACGATCATTGACGACAATTTGATTTCGTCGTAGGACAGGCACTTTGTCAGGACCTAGAAACAACGATCGCTATTTACGTACATATTTTGTTCGTACGAACTTGTATAGATTTTAAAAGGAAAACGATCGATGTAATAATTTAAAAAGAAAAAAGGAGAGAAAGATTTGAGATTTATCAGGTCGATCAATTTTAATTAAACGAGAAAAAGGAACATTTTTATCGAGGTCGAGTAAAATTTTCTTTTTAGTTTATTTTTTTTTGCTTCTATTTTTATATTTTTATATTTGTGCACTCACCAGCGGCTCTTTTTCATAATCCGTTCCTACGCTCTCCCAACCGTCAACACCGGTCTTTCCATCGATGAGCTTGTATCGATCGTCCGAGCCAAAGAAATTGACAGCTCTTTTTTCGAGAAGCCGTTGAATAAACTCTATAAGACCCATTTCTTTGTAAAGAGCTCTCTCGATCGCACTACCATATTGACGTTTGTGCTTTAACCATCGCGCTATTAGCGGTAGCATGGCCTCATGGATCAATGGATACGCCGAATTAGCGTTTAACTGAAATAAATTTTTTTTCAAATAAGTGAAAAGTGATCCCAAGGAGAAGGAAACTTTTTAATTAGGAGGCAATAACACCCGACTCGTTTGATCGATCGTATTAACGATGGGAACTTCTTTTCAATTCGTCCTTCCTTTAATCTGAACTTTTGACCGAATATATTTCAACCGAGTGTAAGGAAAGTAAATTATAAAGAAAACAAAAAATAAATAATATATAAATAAATGTATGGAATATTATCCAGATAATTTCATATTATACACGAACGTATTATATAGATAATTGTTACGTAAAGTATACATATACAATATTACAAACAAAAAGAAAGAAAGAAAAAGAAATTCTAAATTCTAAAATTAGATTTTGATTGGATCTTTTTTCGTTGTTTTTTTATTAATACTGACCTCCAATACATCAGCACCGACACCTCTGTCTCTTAATGCTGAACATCTGACGGTGTTTATAGGGAAATTGATAGGGAAGGTCGAGCTACGTTTGATGATATCCGTTATGGTGGTTTGAGATGGAATCGAAACGTCGAGGCAATTCTTAAGGAGATCCTTCGTGTCGTCATCGAAAGGCACACCATTGGGTGCTCCCAATGTGTTTTCCCATGAGATTTCTGGTGCTTCTTTCGTCAAAGCTTGCTGACGAGTTTCCTCGACTCGTCGGTGACTCTATTGAGTTTAGTTTCGAATATAAAGTAACAAATATTTTGATATAATTATATACATACATACATATATATATATATATATTATTTCTGATAGATAAAATATAAATTCGTTCTGTTAATTAAATTTTTCGAAATTTACTTGAAATACTCATTAAAAATACGTAAAGGTTTATATCTATCAAAGTAAATATTTTATTTTCATTTTTAAATATTTATAAAAAGTCGTTGGGCATCCGTCGAGCAACAGTCTTCTGTTAGAAAATAAATAAGTATTTCATTTTTTAATTATCAAACGTCGAGTATCGTTTTAAAACATCTCTGAACTCTTGTACGTGTTTTATTTTTTTTTGTAATGTATTTATATATTTTCAACGGAACGCTTAGTTTAATAATACGAGACAGAGAAAGAGAGAGAGAGAGAGAGAAAGAGAGAGAGAGAGAGAGAGAGAGAGAGAGAGAGAAGATCTTTCAAAAGTTTGAACTTTAATTACAGGATTCTTTCATTTTTATTTTTTTTTCCTCTCCCATCCCATTTGTGAGAATTTATCAGAAGGTTGAAAATGTAGTTTAAATCCAACTGAGGCGGATTCTAGATTTATCGCTGTCGTCGTCGTCGTCGTCGTCGTCGTTGTCGTCTCTCTACGCGCATTTTCGATTATTATTATTATTATTATTATTATACACCCTGAAAATCTTTTCCCCTGCAGCGTCAGACATCGTAGCGTTTCAAGATAAGAAGAGAGAGAGAGAGAGAGGGAGAAAGAGAGAGAGAGAGAGAGAGAGAGAGAGAGAGAGAGAGAATTCGTGCAGGGTGAAAGCGACACAAAACTTTCTGCCGAGTACTTAAGAAATACTGAAGTAGTACGTCAAACTCGCGTAAGAATGAGAACGAACTTATTTTCTTCTCTTTTTCCTTTTCTTTATTTCAACTTTTTTTATCCAATATTTCGAAATTAGATTATTTTCTTCTTTATCTTATTTCTTTGTTGCTGATTCCATTTATTATTATCCGTAAATTTATTTGAATCTCAAGAATAATGCGAACGACGTTATTTCGCTTTAATTGAAGCTTAATTTTGTTTCTATTATAAATGTTTTCTCTATTATTAATTCAGATATTCTATTGCAAATTTACGTTGTTAATGCATATATATATATATATATATATATATATATCGAATTGTAAACATCAATAAAATCAAATAACTGAAATTGCGTTTATTCGAATCAATGAAATTCGTTTGAAACATCCAACATTCCATCCAACATTGTTTTACTTTAATAGCAAACATACTATTCCAGTTCATGTACTTACGATTAATTTCAGTTGAAGCAGAGAACTGAATTTAATGCGATGGAATATATCTATATATGTTATTTATACGGAGAATAACGTTTCCACTAAACTTGGAACTATAAGGTTCTTATCTCGTTCTTTATATTACATTTCATTTTTCTTAATTTTTTATATCATAACTTTTTATATCATTTAAAATAATATAAAAATCATGGGGACGTATAGAAGGTAAATATTTCAAGTATTTTATATTTGAAAAAACATATCACTGATCAAAAGAGTATTACCAGAGTGAAGGTATCATTTTTACCTGTACGTGTAACACATATACTGAACACTCCGAAAAAGATTTTGTAATCCGATATGTTTTTTTTCGAGTGGATAGGACACCCTATGCGTTTATCTTTTGTCACTCTTTTTATGGAATATATTACTGTCGTATTAAAAAAATAAGAAAAAAAGAAAGGACCGACGAAATTTTTTCAGTTATCCAACGTACGTATCTCATGGGTAAAATGAAAAATCCTACGTCACCGTTCACATCCATTCCTTTTCATCAGCGTAAAGATTTTTGTTAGGATTCCTTGGAAAAGACGAGCATGAGGGATTTCCTAGAGTAATTTACTTTGTAACGTTTCACGGGAAAATGACATTATTGATCGAACAAAATGGGTTTCTTTTTGTTTCTCACGGATACTTTGTGATCTTAAGATTTTTGTCTCTTTAAAGATCGGCAAGTGATGTGGGAACTTATGTGTGTGTATGTGTGTCTATGGACGGGCGCGTAATTGTGAGGCTTCTTCGACAGAGTAGCTTTACTCGATACTATCACAACGTAACAGTAGCTTTACAGTTGAGTTCATAGATCTTAGATATTGGAACGTCGGAGAAGGTGGGTCGTATCGGTTCGCTAGTCGTAAGAACCCAACTCGTTTGTTAGTTTATGTGCAGTCTTCTGTGTATATTTCCCAAGTATGGTACAACTTAGAATTTATCTAATTTGTTTGGGATCCTAAAAAAACAACCCTTTGAATTTGGTTTGCTTTTACTAGAATAATTGTTTCTGGAGTTTCAGCATACGACAATCTTGGTGAGTCCTTCCATTTCTATAATTATGATTTTCGTTTCTTTTTCCTTTTATTTGTTTATTTCTTTTTTATTATTATTCGATTTTTAGGAAGATCTTTTATGCAAATATTACCTCGATTGTTGTTTCGTCTGATCTAGTTAATCTTAGATTTAACAAATAAATGACTGATCCACTGGGCATATTTATTGAATTCGACGAAAGTCTCTTTATTATAAAAAGTTTTCCTATTGGCTCTCCATAATAATATCAAACGACCAGAAAAAGTTCCATTCTTTTCCCCCATACGCTTTAAATAAATTGCCTCGAACAAAGCCACGATAAAGGTGGAAAAGTCTTTGAATCTGTTTCTTCGTGGTTATGCAAAGTGTAGTCGGCCATCGATATTCCTTTCGGAAGATCAAAGGTAGCAGCGGTTGACGTTAGGTTCACGCACAAACACGAGAATGTATTGTGAAATTTCGTTTTAAATAAATAAACATATATATATATATATATATATATATATATACATGTAGGTACATACAGGGTATATTTTAGTATTAAAAAAATTATTTCGTTGAAACGAAATATATATATATACACACAAAAAAAAATGATTAAAAAATTTGATTAATACTTGTTATTTTTAAAAAGAAAAGATCGGAAGACCGCGATTTGAGATTTGTATTAAAACTTGGAATAACTTATTTGTGCAATTTTCATGAACACTGGCAAAACAACAAAATTAGATTCATCTCGGAAACAATGTCGGACGTGACAAAAGTTAATATAAGAAAGTTTTTATATTTTTCTATTCATAATACGTTGGAATATTATGATATGCCCTATATATATATATGTATATACCGGAGTATACATAGTATATTCACTTCAGTTGCTTCTCATTACATTTTCTCGTAGAAGGAAAAAGTAATATAATAATGGAAAAATACGATCGCAAATGATATCATATTATTATTATTATTATTATTATTATTTTTTGATTTCGTTATACTTTGAGAAGATAATTTGAAACTGCACAGAGAATGAAAGCTTATATAAAGTATTAATTAGAAACGATATATAATTACGAGCGCCTGTTTCTCATTTGTGAGAAAGTTAAAAGCTTGGAAAAAGATTAAGGAATAAAAAAGAAAAAGAAAAAGATACAAAATAGAAACGCAATAATAGAGAAAGTATCTTTTGAAAGGTTTCTCTTGTCGTGTTGTAACTTATTGTTCGTTCGTTCGTCGTTTCATTTGGCTCGTTTCTTTGTCGTTAACATCGACATTGATTATTTTATTACATACGATCGCTGGATATGTATTACATACGTACATACATATGTACGTACTCTCAACGCGCCAAAACTGATCAACTCGAAACGAATTTGTATCGGGTCGATTATTCCCATCGCGCGCTATTTACCGCGCGTTTGCACGTGCTAGAGAGTTGATCGTTAATGTACGCCTGACCCACCATCATCTTTTCCACTTATTGCACTTACATATACCTACGTTTACGTGCATACGCACGTATGCGTGTTAATACATTCAAAGAGAAGCATATTTGATTCGAAAGTAATCTTCGTTCGCACGAATTAAAAAGTATTACCGTAGAAACTTTCTTCATTTTCTTTTTTCTTAGCTTTTCATACGCATTTCATATAATATGTTGAATATTATAAAGAAAGTTTTGAAAGATTCGTTTGATATCGCAATTGATTTTGATCCCATTTCGAATGTATGCCCCGAACGAAATCTCGTCGATTGAACGACAAAAAGATCATGAATGGTATCGATCGGGTCATTCATATTGCAGATTCATTGAAATCCAAGCTCGTACGCTCATAAGTATTGTAAATTTACCGCCAAATTCGTCGTTCATTGAAGAATTTCGCGATGATGATAGTGCGTGTCACGGTCAGAAGATGGCACTTACGGTGCCGTATATATGGCGGATCGATATAAGAGAGTCTTCAATAGTAACGCCGAAAATCGAACGGCATGATTTTTGCCGCTGCAAAGGATCCTACTTTTTTTTTTCTTTTCGGTTTTTTCCTTTTTTCTTTTTTCTTGTTTTTTTTTTTTTTTCTTAATTTCTCTCTATCTCTCTGACAAAAGAAAATATAGTTTATTTATTTATTTATTTATTTATCTATAATCCTCGACGTAGAAGCATAGTCAATGGGGGGAGGGAGGGTGGGTAGAGCTTTTTAAAAGATAGGAATAACGTTTCTATCGAGGAGAATCAGTGGACTTTGGATTACCCACTCTTCGCCAATGATACTCTTTTCGTTGGAGAAAAAGGATCAACGTGCATTCGTTCGTTTAATCTCTCCCTTTTGCGACGAAGACGACGACGAGAACGAGAACGTCGAGAACGAGGACGACAAAAACGACAACGAGGACGACGAAGACGACGATATCCACGGACGTAGAAAATTTCAAACGATTTTCTTAAGTATCACACAGGAAAAGGTCATTTTCTTTCTCTCTTTTCTTTCCATTTTCATTCACATATTCATTTTCATTTTTGCCTTTTTCTTATTTTTTTTCTTTTTCTCTTTCCTTTTCAGCATCGTTCGAGTATCATTGCTCGATGGAAACCACGAGAAGGTGGTGGGTTTGCTTCCATCGGGAGGGGATAGGAGAAGGAGTAAAATAGGAGATGGGAGGATAAGGTTTTAAGAAGGAAAAGGAGGAAACAAAGGGAAAAGGATAAGCTTGAACGACGTTGAACGGTGATGGGAAAATGTCACGATTCTTGAAGATTTTTCTCCTGCGTCTAAGCTTGGAATCGTTTTATGCATATCCCACGGAAGAGAGCATATATTTTTTGGGGGAGTATACAGGGATAGAGTACACAGGGAAGGGACGCAGAGAAATGGAAGAGAAAACCTATAAAACGTCGAGAGGATTTCACGGTCGGCTGACGTAACCGATAGAACATCGATCGGTTCGAATATTTAAACAATTTTCTTCGATTGTTATCTAACAATTCAGTTTTACCTATTGATTAATTAATCGATCGATTAATTTATATGCATTCGATATTAAGATCAATCCGAATCGATATTTTTCTTCTGTCGTCATCGTCGATCGAAATATATGTTTCTTCGTTTTCTATTCTTTTTATCAAATCTCTTTCGCATCGAAGTTCGAAGTCGAATAGAGAGGCCCCTTGTGTATATCTCGAAGTAACGGTGTCAGATGAGAACGAGAATGACAATAAGGATAAAAACAACATCGCTATCATCGCCAATAAAAATAATAACAGTAGATAGATACCGGTTGAACACACATCACGGGAAGCCTTTAATTAGAGATACTGTTTTCGCGCGATTCAATTATCCGTATTAGTTATCTCCGTAGACTAACTTTCACAAACTAGCGTATGCGGGATATCAAGCTTGGCGTATTTCTAAAGCGACACTAATTAAAATACGGTATTCGCTATCGTATGGACGAACACCAACGTCAACTGTAACGGGAAAGAGAGATGAAATATCGTTTGACTTTCGTTTGAGAGAGCTCATATAATACTTTATATAGAGTATTCGATTTTAAGCGAATTTAAACGATCATTCGATCGTTGATTTTTGGACGCCGATTTAATTAGTTCTTTACGTTGATTCTCGCCATTTTTTCTTTTCTTTTTTGTTCCCCTTTAAAGCAATTTGCGAACAAACGTACATACACGTAGGGTGATTTACATCGTATACCTACATAATTTATTAACTACACGTGTGACACCTATCGATCGTATTAATCCGACTAGATTGAATATAATTATAAGACAATATTAAAATATTAATTAACGCGTTATTGCGTTTCAACAAGCTAATCCAACGATTATCCCTTTACGATATCATAGTTAGTTACTTCCATCTAGATTATTCGCTAATAAATAAGTTTGTCGTGTCGTACTAGAGCATGATCATCTCGTATGCAGATAGATACCTATATACCTACGTATATGTCTATAGGGTGTGTAACAAAAATAGTGGATCGACTATATCAGGATCGATTTTACTCATTAAAACCTGTATGGTGACGTCGATCCTTTCGGTTAAAGTTTATTGCAAACGTGTTCTCCGAGCGATGATAACCATATCGAATCACATCGAACAATGTAGCATTGTCGTCGTGATCATTATTTCAACACGATTGAATTTATCGTTACGACTAACTGGAAACCATCGAAAAGACGATTGTTACTGGACATTTTTTCTTTTTTTTTTCTTTCTTTTCTTTTTTCTTAAATTCTTTCATTACGGTAAGACAGGTTGGGAATATAGTCGGCCATCTTTGTTACACCCTGTAGAAGGAAAACGTGACTTCCGGAGGAAGTTCCTTGGCACGATAAACCCTGAAGCCTCGTGTAAATTATCAGCTAAATTCTACACGACAGTAGAAACTATTCTACTTTACGGAGAGAGAATAGAAAGGAAGAACAAGAGAGAGAGAGAGAGAGAGAGAGAGAGAGAGAGAGAGAGAGAGAGAGAGTAAATAAAAATTCGTTTAAAAAATTTTTCTTCCTCTCTTCTTCCATCTTTTTTTATTTGATTTCATTTGATTTGATTTCTTCCGTTTTTTAAATGACATTTTTTGGTCCTTTTTTCTTTTAATCTCATCGCCATCGTTTCCTAACATTTATCTAACCACAAACAACTAATCCCTCTCTCGCTCTCTCTTTCTCCTTTTCTCTCTCCCGCTTACTACTACGTAGTCTCCGAAAGGGGCAGAGGTAGGTACGGGGAGGGGAAGTATGGATATACCTCCAGCGACTAAAGTCGATCGATCGGCGTGTACCCATTCGTTACAGGTAATGGAGGCAACACAATTATCAGGAAATCCAGTTAGCAGGTAGCTTTCGATCTCATTAAACTGAAGCAACGTTCGTATTGACGTGGCTTGGAAGAAGGCATTATCGGACATTACCGGGACTTTAACGTCTTCTTATGTGACGAGTCATAATGACTCTTTTATACGGTATTGTTCTTTCGAATTACTCTCGGGATCGATTGTTTCTTCTTTCTCTAGAGAAAACAACGGGTGGAGAAGGAAGAGAGAGAAAGAGAGAGAGAGAGAGAGAGAGAGAGAGAGAGAGAGAGAGAGAGAGAGAGAGAGAGAGAGAGATAGCGAGGTCAAAGTTCAGCCATTTTGGTGGAACGTCTGACAAGGATTAAAATAATCGATTAAAACCACTCATCGTTTCTTTCTTTCTCTTTCTCTCTCTCTTTTCCCTTTTTCCTCTTTCCCTTTTTTCTTCTTTTTCTTTGATTTTATAACGTTCACCTTTTTTCCTTTGTAACAGGTAAAGGACGACGAGAGTAGAGGGGGTAGCTAATTTCCGTCGCTCGTACGTCTCCCGCGCTAATTATTATTTCAAGTAGAAGGAGTCAGTGTAGCGAAGGCTCAGTCGTAAACTACATTATGCTTGTGATAGTTTATCGTGCCAAGGTAAATTACGCTTCGTCTTCCTTCCGGAATACGTATTTGCGTGTGTGTATAGGTGGATATCTACACGCCCCATACATGTTATAATATATATTTATATATATGTGTATATAAATTACAATTATTAATCGTAAAAGAACTAACGGGAGAACTCACAAGTTTTAGCGAGTTTATGTTTACTCGTAAATTAATCGTTTCTAAGCCGTGTATTATATAATGTTAGTAACTTTGTTAATAAATGTTCCTAAAGTTATATGAAAAACTTAATATAGATTCTCTAATGAGAAAGTAAAACAATATGCGCGTTAATTTGTTATATCTTATATAGGAATAGTATTTAAGATACGTGTAAGAAATTTTTTATTAATTCTGACTGAGTTACTTCCAAGTCTTAACAAATTTATATTTATCATTTTATAATCTAGTACACACATATATAGATATAATATTATTACTAATCATTGAGTTTACACTTCGATCGACGACTAGAACGACACCGAGAAATTCATATGAGATAGAGAGAGAGAGAGAGAGAGAGAGAGAGAGAGAGAGAGAGAGAGAGAGAGAGAGAGAGAGAGAGAGAGAAAGAGGAAGAGAGAGAGAGAGAGAGAGAGTGCTGCTATTCCTGACGGTTGACAACGGAAGTGAGCTATTCGTGGAGGTCGGTTTAGCTTCGAATCGATCGATCGATCGTTAGTTAAGTGAGGAGCATAGTGAACCTTAGATTTGGAGGATCTATTTCTATGGGAAATATGTCTTACATTTTCGTAGACCCGATCGTGTTCCTCTCGACGATATTTAATATTCGAATTGCTTACCATTTCATCGAATTCGGCCAAAATCGGGGGTGATAAGATCTAATGGATCTGGATCACACGCACATACACACACGCACATACACACACACATACACGCGCACATACACACATGTAGGACGTTGCTCCGTGCCGAGGAATAGTTTTGCTCCTTATTTATTTCTTTTTCACTTGTTAAATATTATTTTTGTTTTTACTACTTTTTTTTAAATTGTCTAAACAATGATATCTAAAAATATGTGTGTCTACGAAATTATTCTTTGAGAAAAAAGCAGGATACTTCGCATAAGCATGAATGTAATAAGCGATTAAAAGAAAAAAAAAAGGAATAAAAAGAAAAAGTTTTGTTTGTAATTAGATTTTGTTGATAATAACAATCATTAATTGTTAAGTACAGGCTACCAAGCAAAAGAATTCGATGCAAAAGCTTTAAAAAAAAAAGAATCTTTCTTTGGCATATCACCACGAGCATACGAACGCATGCATACATGCATATTTATATAAATAGATATATATATATATATATAGAAAGATAAATGGATAAAGATAGATTTGTTTTTCTCTTTAACATTTTTTTCTCGCGTGTTAAGCCGCGAAGGGCGCATTTTCGAAATGGGATGTTGCCATGTAAAAAATCGTTTCGGCATGTATGTACGTAAATTTCTTCGTTCGAAAATGTTGGACAAGAACCTTCGTGATATATTTCTTCTTTTTCACAAAACCTGCAAACGATGAGAAATTCGATTAGAAATCATGGATTATCAGTTTGATCGTTTTTTAATGAGTCTTCACTCACTCTCTTCCTCTCTCTCTCTCTCTTCTTTTTTACTGAATTATTGCTAAATAAAGATAGAGAAGTGTCGAGATCAAAAAAAGAGAGAAAAAAAGATAATATAAGTAGAAGTAGAAGGTTCGAAAAAGATCATTAGCGAAGTTCTCACAGTGTATCGTTAGCCACTAATTTAATTTTCCATTATTCTTTTCAGGGAAGCCTTTCGACGATGCCTTTACCTCGAAGTAGTTTCCTTCGTCGAGGGAATGACCATCCCATTAATTAAATCCTTTTCTACTTTAAATTCGATTTTTCATTGAAGTAACCATAATCGCCCAAAGTCCAACGATGACGATGACGACGACGAAGAAAATAGCTTCTTATTTTTTTCGTTCTTATTTTCGTGATACAGGATCTCAGGAGAGTATATTAGACGGGTTTTCGGTGAGAGATCGTCGATCATATGTACGTACATAATATTATATATCTACCTACTTATTTCTATTTTATATATATATATATACATATATTATCCATAGCTCTTTTCAACGTTGAGTCTCTAAGGATTGAAAGTAAGGAAAGCTTCAGATAAGTTCGTCTTTTCAAATCGATTTAAAGGATCTATCAGGTTCTAGCGTTAATAATAAAGAGCAAGAAGATGATAGAGGCGAGGGGAAGGAGAAAAGAGAGCGACGAGATTTATCTTTGTTTTATACATATAAAAATATATACAAAAGCGTCTTCGTTTGCAATCGATCAATATCTACAACGATTACACACGACGACATAGCCAACTTTTAGAAAGAATTCATTGATAAAAATTCATTCGCTTTTTTTTTACTTTTCAAACTTATCCGGAGATTTCTTTCTATTTCTCTTTATCTTTATCCATACACACACGTCATATACATAGTTTATTCTAAGAAAATTTGAAAAATACTAAGTCGCAAAGACTATTAATAGTCGACGCTGATTGGAGCAAGGACGTCACGTTCCTTTGACGATAGCCGAGCATGAAATCCGTTAAGTAGCGGAAAATGTGTCTATTCACCCTAGCAAGAGACTCTCTTTCTCTCTCTCTCTCTTATGTACACACACACACACATATATATATATTTATATATATACATGTACAGACACATATACTTTCGATCCCTTTATACATGTATGCATACATACATACATACACATATATATATACACACATATATATACACACATATATATATATATATATATCTTTCTCTCCCATGACTGGCACCTGCCTCGCAACGCAAAGTTGACGTCGTTTTTCTGTTTACCGATTTTGCCACCTCAACGACAGGGGTTCTGCGCGTTCGATTAAAGTGGCGATCACGTAAAATGCAATGATAGTCGATATATAGTAGCCCAGCTCGATCAGTTACTACATCATCGCTGTATTTTCTTCTATAACGAAGACTATAGTTCCATATAAGATGTCTTAAAATTACAACAACTATATTTATTTAATTGACGAATGGATAAAGATCGATAATAAACTTATGTAGACGTGTCAGAAGATAATGAAAATTGTTCTTTCATAGAGAGTAGATAAGTACGTGTATTTAAGTCAGTAACAAATTCAATAGATATTAATAATAAATTTATTTACTTGTTTAGCGTCCTTTTATTATTGAGTTTATTATATAGTTTTATTTTATTTCGTTTCTTTTATATCGATTAATTTGTATTTTTAACAATAATTCTCGGACACCTCGTATATTGGTTCCTATCAATTCACATAGATTCTCAAGTGATTTTTCACGAGGAATCAAAATCGAATTTGTCTTTACTCTTTCTACTTCTATTTTATATCTTTCGATAAGTGATTTCTTTAATCAACACGAAAGAGGATCTTTACCGAAAAGTTTCTAATCTAATACTTACGGTGAAAAATTTTCGATAGACATTCTCTTGTCTTTAGTGTCTGTGTATATGTGACTGTGTAAATGATAAGAGAGAAAGAGAGATAGAAAGGAGCATCGTCGAGTCTCTTTAAAATTAATCGGACGGATATCGATTTTCCAACGGGTATCCTATCGATAAGAATCCATGTCTTCTTCTAGTCGATACGTTTTTCAAAATGGGGGTATAAAATGGAAAGAGAGGAGAAAAAGGATAGAAGGAAAAGGAAAAATAAAAAAAGAAAATAAAATCGACGGGAAGAAAAATCGACTCCATTTTCCTATCCTGTATATTTTCTTTCTCAATTTATATATATATATATGTGTGTGTGTATGTGTGTGTGTGTTTCTACGTCCTTTCTTTTTTACTCTAACTGGAAAATACATTGTCACAGAATATATGTATAGTCGGTCAGTTTTTTTTATCTATCCCACTGAGCTTTCAATGCGATCGGGATCTATGTACTTTGCATCTGATCTCACTAAGAGAGAGAGAGAGAGAGAGAGAGGGAAAGTGAGAGAAAGAAGGAGGGAGAGAGAGAGAACCTTTACAGTTCTCTGAAAAGCAGAAACGTTCTCTGAATACCATGAACCTTTGGGTTGAAACGAATAGGCGTGTATTCTCGCCTACGTTTCTCTATGCGCTACCTTTAAACCGGGTAATCGTCAATAGTATATATGTGTGTATGTGTATTTGAATGCGTATTCGAGTACACACATATGTATAGAATAGTCTCTTTTGTCTGAATCGATTCAAGAAAATATATCATCGAATAAATTACCGGTAGTTACGAATATTTCATATAAAAGTCAAATGATGTTCAAAAATGGATGCATTAGATATAGATCTACGTTTTGTTTTATCGTGAAAAATTATCTTCTTCTTTTATTTCCCTCTTTTTTTCTTTTTTTAAATGCAACCGGCCTTCGACCTACATACTATAATATCCGAAGTAAATAAATGATGTATTTAGTGTGATTAATATGTGTGAATAGATAGGAAAGAGAGAAAGAGAGAGAGAGAGAGAGAGAGAGAGAGAGAATTAATCAATTTCACACACTTATTTCCCTCTTAAACGTGTATTCAACCGCCTCGTTATCAAATCATTTGGCAATTGGGGACATCGAAATCACGAATGCATCGAAGCATCGAACGAAACGCGGGAATTACGAAATCGTTATTTGCCATTGCGACGAGCTCGCTCTCACGAATCTTCGAAGCGTTTCGATTATTCATTCATTTTGGGAAATTGGAAAGATTCTATTCGAGAGGCAATGCGTATATTACAAAATTTATTATCGATCGTGCGAAGGAAATGTACTATTTTACGTTTTCTTTTTCATATTTATTTTCTTTTTCTTTGAACTTCTTTTCGAACTTCGCGTTAGATTTTCTTCCTTTCTTTTTTCCTTCTTTTCTTTTTTTTTTTTTTTTTTTTTCTTTTCGTTGTGCACTCTTTATCAATATTTTCTTTTTTATCTTTTCTTTCGCTTAACATTCTCTTGTGAAAGAAATGCAAGACGCAGCCTCATGTCTTTCGCATCGCCGAGCAAATTTATATTACATACGGCGAGGTTCGGATACTATCGGAGTAGAATAGAAAGGGGTGGACATCGAAATTTGTCGCACAATATAGACTGCGGCCTATCCTTGTGTTTATTCGCATAGAGAACGCACAGACACATACACACACACTCTCTCTCTCTTTCTCTTGCTGGCGTTATCCAGTGGGGGAACATTGATAGGAAGATTGTGTCAAAGCTTCGCAAATTCTCGTCGAGGTATCGATTGCCACTTGGCCAAATACGTATCCGTATGTCTGTGTCTAGATAACGCACCCGTTTATATATCTCTACGATCCTCTTGGAGTGGTTCATGCCATTTCAAACATCACGGACTCGGATAATAATCGATTAATTACGAATTACTGATCGTAGTCAATTTATATTTCATTCGTTCCAATATTTCCTCTTTTCTTTATTTTTTTTTTAAGTGAAAAACAATCGAAACGAGTTTTCTTGTTCTTTTCATATATACACACACACACACACATATATATATATATGTGTAAATACATTTTTGACGTTGGAAACAATATTACGAGTAAAATTGATACTTCGAAGTTAATTACGAGTAATGAAAAATACATTTAGAGACAGAGTTTTATAATTACTACTACGGATATTAATGAACATGTTATTTACGCTTGACAGATATACAACACAAAATGTACATCGTTGTAAATTGCCAATGCAAATGTGTCGAGAGTAAAAAGAAATTTTTACGAGCCCCTATGATAGATAAAATATTCATATTTTATGTAATACATGTTGCCTGACATTAGGGGCTTCGAAAATGTCATTCTACAGATAATGCCATTTGCAGTCGTACTTACAAACGTGAGTGGAGTGTTGCCTATTTTCAGG
The DNA here is from genome assembly GCF_014466175.1 of Vespula pensylvanica. Lineage (NCBI taxonomy): Eukaryota > Metazoa > Arthropoda > Insecta > Hymenoptera > Vespidae > Vespula > Vespula pensylvanica. The sequence continues at coordinate 639,769 of NC_057698.1, forward strand.
CACTACACTTAGCATTTGTTGAAATACAGAGTAATCAATAAATAATTATATCATATCGTTAATATTAATATTATATCGGACAATAAAGAAATTCTTTATACATATATATCAAACTTAATATTTTCATATCTACTTGGGTATGAAAATTTGTTAGTTTATTTGCCTTTTATTTCTCGTTATTTATTTTTTCTACAAGAAAAAATGTGCATGGTTACGTACATATACGAAGCACTAGCAACTTTATTATGAGGTATGCGTGTAACGCAAATTTTTTTTAGAAAGAAAGAGAGAGAAAGAGAGAGAGAGAGAGAGTGTGTGAGGAACAAAGAGATACAAAGAGAAAAGAAATAAAAGAGAGCCAACCGCTCAATTTCAGGTATATTGAAAGAGCCGCGACCGTAAAAGTCGGAGCACGAAATTAAGCTATTCTCGTGGTGATCGTAAAACGGGACGAGAAAGTATTTCTCCATCTCGCTATCTTTCTCATAGTTCGTAACAACAAAAACCGTGGACGAAATTTTTAAATAACGTTTACGCTAATTCATAACTTTACATTCGATGTATATCTGTACGCGCGATAATGCTGCGAGAAAGAATTTTATTAGTCTTTTATTATTTATCTTTGAATAATTGAAATAAATTCTTATAAATTGTAACTGAGCATTATCGAATAAATGATAAAGTCAATGAAAAAATAATAATTTAATCAGGAATTTTCTTCAAATATTATTCAACATTAAACATTTAATACATAATTATAATATATGATATTCGTACAATTTCTGCAAAAATGATTATATCTCGTTTCTTATTGAAGCAAAAACGTATAGGAAATTCAATCGTTTGTTCATATGAAAAATTTCAATTAACACCGCATCATCAAATATTATGGCGTTCCATTAAACGTTATCAACCACGATCTCGTCCCACAGTGAGATTATATTTTCACCAGTTATATTTTTCGAATGTTGCAATTGTTTTCTCGTTCGGAGTTCGTTATGTAAGAGTAAATAAAAGAAAGAAAAAAAAAAAAAAAGAAAAAAAAATTTACAAAAATGAAAAATTTGAAAAATATCAAAAGAAAAGCTTGGTGAGTGGAATCATGTAGCTCCAAACGCGTAATATGACCGCTTGTGTTTAGTTTCTATAGTAAAAAGAAAAAAAGAAAAAGAGAGAAAGAGAAAGAAGAACACCGTTAACGAGATCACGCTTGAAAGTTTGCCATGAGAGCGTATGATTCGCATATGAATCGTGATTCGTCGCTTGCAAACATTGCTACATTGTATATATACATGTATATATATATATATCTATACACACACACACACACACGCGCGCGCGTATGTAAATCGTATAGTTTTCATTTGATATAAACTCTCCATGAGATATGTGTGCAATCAATGAACTCTTTTAATTTCATTATTTCACTTCTTTTTATCTCGTGATTCTATATACCCTTTTATCAATCCTTTTTTTTTCTTTTTTTTTTTTTTTTTTTTTCTTTCTTTTAATCACAAAGTTATACAGAATTAACTTAATCCTTTCATTTCTAATAACGAAGTTGCGGTGAACTTTTTGATCAGTCAGATCAAGAGTATAATACACCCAGATTTTAAAGTTAACTTGTAAAGTTAAATTAACAAGCGTCGTATTATCTTTATCTAGATACTTTATAAATATTATATGGAAAGACTCGCTTATATATTTTTATTTTATATATTTTCTATTAAAAATATATTCGCGATATATAATGATCGATGAAGTATGATATAGATCTAATACCATTTACATATTTTATTAACGTATGCCAATTGTTTATAATGTATAGATTTGCATATAATTTATACAGATATTTGCATATAAATGCGAAGAGATAGAATTTAATGTCTGCTTGTAACGGATTCAAGCTTCGAACAATTTTATCTGCTCCACCCCAGCGTCTATAATTTAACAAATAAGTATTTGACAGTTAGAAAATATTATCTACTATAGTTTTCCTGCAATTAATAGGAACAAATGAACGGCTTAAAGGGCCTTTATTTGCTTCGAATTGATTTGTAATGTATTCGAATCATGAATTGTCCAAATTATGCAATAGAGAGACAGAGGGAGAGAGTGACAGAGACAGAGGACAAGTAATTAGAGTTTCACATCGTTTAGAAATTTCAGAATGTGGAAACAAGATCGTGCATTCGTACGTATGTACACATCCATCTCTGCGTTTATATAAATCATGTAGCGGTCCTCGAATATACATATATCTGTCTCATGCTACGAACGCGCAGGACTCGTATTAACGTAATGCATGAGTATTATGCAAATATCACATCCATAAGACTAATATCCTATGCTATGTCTCTTGGATTTTGCTCGCTTTTACTACCCTGTTCTCTTTGTCCGATTTCTGTCCGTGTGAATTGTGCATGAGATCACGTAGATGAAATTCTAGAAAAATTTTCAAGAAACTTACATTTTTCATATTTTGTATATATTTTTATGATTATATCATATAAAATGTCTATATATATATATATATATATATATCTGCTTCATTTATAATTTAATTTACATATATTTAATGTATTTTTCTAATTATTTCATACAAAAAAAAAATATACATATATATATATATATAAATGATAAATTGAATGTTTTCTACATTTTTCCCTTGGGTTACTTTAACTCTCACTCTCTTTTTACCTCATTTATCATTAATATCGATATATTCGTTTTATACAAGATTGAAGAGGAGCATCATTTATTATCTTTGTCTTAATTCAATTTTCATATCTTTCCATTTCAGAATCCACGGTTCTCTAGAGATAAGTGAATTTCATGTGTGGAAATAAGTTCAATAGTTCATTTATTTATCTATCTATTTACCTACCTACCTATCTATATATCTCTTTCTCTCTCTTTCTCTTTCTCTTTCTCTTTCTCTCATCATGTCGTTCTTACTGTCCCTGGATTCTCGTATTAGCTCTATCACATCCTACTAATCTCGAGCTCCAGTTAAGTCAACCCATTAATACGTATGAACTCTGACGGAAGTTCTAACTCGCGGATTGTTAATACGAACAGAAAATTCAAGCTTTGTCTCTCTCTCTCTCTCTCTCTCTCTCTCACACACACACATACAAATACACACAGAGAGACGTAGGGTGCTCACGTACAAAACTCGAAGGGAAGATTAAATTGCAAACAAGTTTACGGAAATCTTTTCTTTTCTTTCTGTTTCTTTTTGTTTCTTCACTTTTTAGTTTCATTTCTTTTTTCTCGTTTAGCTTATCCTCAAAATAACGCTCCGAGTGTTTCGTATTATTTCAATGAATAATTTTCTTAATAAGAATACAGAATATTATTTTAACGAACGTTTCTACCTGCCAAGCAACAACTTTTTCTTCTTTTTTTTTTTTTTATTGGCCACTCCCTTCTCACGACTTTTCACCAATGCAACAACGGTCCCGTCATATTCTGTTGCTCGTTGACAAGCGTGTAAAGCCGAGAGCGGTCTCGTGTCGTCTGGCAGGAGATAAATATACTTTTTCTTTGAGAGGAAAAAACATATATAGACACAAACACACACATATATATGTATATATAACAAAAGAATCCTTCGTCTCGATGATTTTAAAATACGACCACTTGCTCCGACCACTTCGGAATGTTAGAGGACGTTTTTAGTTTGTTGAAAAAGAAAAGATTGTGATTTTAGGACACGCATACAATGTTTTATATGAAATAAAACATAAGTATAAAAAAGTCAATATAACAAGTACATTATTTCGGTATACCATCAGAAACGAAGAGAGAGAAAGAGACAGGGAGTAACGTGGTAATAAAACCGTAGTAAAGAAAGTTTACTCGGCTAAACGTGTTTGCTAAGAGTGCTCCCAAGGGTGAGATAAATGAAATTTCTCGCGAAAAAGCTTATCGTTAATACATATACGCACACACGTAGAGAAAGAGACATACGTACTATACCAACGTTCTCTTTCGAACGTTAATTCGCACTTCGCTTACAGGTATCACCCAGTGGATGATGGTCTACGTCGAGTGGCGTGTTTCTGATCAAAGATACAACAAGCTTTAGCTCGAGTGTCCCGAGCTACAACAAGGATGGATCTTGAATTGCTATTTGCTCCATAAGAGACAATCATCGTCACTATATACACGTATTTTCATCGTTCATGCGTTAACGTATATACCTACGACGTAGCATTTTCGAGTATTTCTATACAGGATGAGACAAAAGCTCCTATATTATTTTTGAAAATCGATTACTCTTTTTCGAAACTCTTTGGACCAATCCTTCATCTTATTTTCAGGTTTAAACGTTACAAGCCTTGCTTTGTCGATTGAACGATCTCAAAGAAATTAGTCTAAAAAGACTGAAAAAAGAGTAATTGATTTTTTGAAATCACTTAAATACTTTTGACTCATCTAAAGAAAACCATATCTTTTTTCTCTTTTTTTTTTTTTGTTCGAGTTAGAAAAAAATGTTATAGGATGTTGCGTGTATTATCTTTTACGTGCGATATATTGTTTTTTATATTCGACATATATCAGTCCAATACAGTTCTGTTGTTACAGATAATAACGAGATCATTAAATGATCAACGTTTTGTTGTTACAAATAATAACACAGATCATTAAATGATAATGAAATGAACACGAGCGTATATTTACTTATCCATATCTATCATAAATAAGTCTATAGTATCATAATATGACATTTATTATTAGTGTAGATATTAATTTACGTAATAAGCTCGCGTTTCGGTTGTTTGGATAGGATACGAGTGTTAATATACAATGCCGGGTAAAATAACTTAAATCGTGTTGAATATCTCCATTTTTTATTTTTTTTTTGAGATACGGAGAAAAAGTTAAAAAAGGTCGTAAGTATGATAAGGGAAGGGCCATAATATGACAGTAATAAATTTTTTGCAATCGGACTTTTAGTTTCGAAGATATTTCCATGTAAATGGAAGATGTGGCTATGATATAAGAAAAATTGTTTGTTCGATAAAAAAAGTGATTTGTTTATAGTTTATTAATTTACGTAAATTTATGAATTAATCGGAATCTGAATGTTCGATTGAAAGAGTAAGATGAATTTATTTCGTAAGAATTTGTTTATAAACATTGTTTATAACAAATTGTTAATTAATTATTAACAATGTATTTAAAAAAAATAGAGGAAATTCTGCCGATTAAAATAGCGTTTGATTCAAGTTTCTATGACCTTTAGTTTCGAAGTAAATGGAAAATGTTGCTAATAATAATATCAAAAAAATTGTTTGTTTAATAAAAAAGTGATTTGTTTATAGTTTATTAATTTACGTAATTTTGTAAATCAATCGGAATCTGAATGTTTGATCGATAAAATAAGATGAATTTATTTCGTAAGAATTTGTTTATAAACATTGTTTATAACAAATTGTTAATTAATTATTAACGATAGATTGAAAAAATAGAGAAAATGTTGCCCTTTAAAATAGCGTTTGAATCGAGTTTCTACGATTTTTAGTTTCGGAGATATTCCCGTATAAATTGAAGATACTTACGTTGACACACTGACCTATATAATTTCATTCAAATTGGCTCGATGACACACTAACCTATATAAATTCCAAGAATTTACGAGGGCCTACTACTGCCACTACTATTACTACGAACAGCTGTACTACACGAATTATGAATGGAAATCTTTCGAAGCCGACATCTTCGGAACGGATAGTCGTAGAAACTTGAAACCAGCACCGTTTTCAAGCATAATTTATTCTTTATTTATTTAAATATTGCAATAATATTGTTATAATAAAATCGGTTTTGTTAATAATTATTTTAATTGAATATTTCCGTTTCTTTCGTAATAGAATCATAGTTAAACATAATTTCCAATATAACAGACTTATCGTTTCTTTTTATATAATATATAATTATATAATTATTACATATATATTTTATTTTGTCATATTCTTGCATCAAATTTATTTTTTACATTATTTTTCGAACTTTGTATCAAATTTTGTATTTTAGATTTCTATTAATAGAGAGAGAGGGAGAGGGAGAGAGAGAGAGAGAGAGAGTTAAAATCGACGATAATAATAATTATTCGCTAAGTTAGTTTAACGATCAGAATAATCGGATTACGTCGGACGTTTTAATTTTAATTCGACGATACTTGAAACCCAAAGAAAATGTAATTACATAGTTAGGAAATGCTCGAGACTTTAGATAATAGAAATCATCGCAAGCTGTCCTCGGAACTCGTTGAAATACGGACAGTTTGGCTTCGAATTAGGAAACACACTTTGGTCTTTCAATAGAAAATGTGTTTGCTTTACCATTTGTACCACTATATTCATACATCCGTTCGTAAATGTACTCATCGTGCATATATGGAAAGGTTTCTTTAAACAATTTTTTATGTAAAATAAGAAGAAAAAAAAAAGACAAGAAAAAGGAAAGAAAAAATTAGAGAAAAAAAATGAAAAAAAAAAAGAAAAAAAAAAAAATAAATTAGATCGTCCGACGTGCAATGATCGTTTTTAATTAACGAAAGAAACTTTCACTATCTTTCTCTCCTTCTTTCTCTCTCTCTCTCTCTCTCTCTCTCTCTTATTTTCAATAAAACTCATCATTTCGAAGGACTCTCAGATTTCTCAGATTTTTCAGCTTCTTCTCATCGACATCGACTTCTTATTAGATTTGACTAGTGAGACTTCTGTTGAGAACGAATTTATCTTGAACCAAGCGTTTACGCGTTGAGTATTTACCTTTTCTTTTTTATTTTTTATTTTATATATATATATATATATATATATATATGCGCTATACACATCCTAATCTTTATCTTTTTCGTTTTTCCCAACTAATCCTAGGATCGAAAGGATTTTTTCGATGTTCCCGCCGATTATTTTAATCCTCGGTGTTCGTGCTCGAACAGATCGAAAGGATTGCAAATTGTATTCATGGGTCGGGGCTTTTAATGTTAGTTAACGAAATTGATTTTCCGAATGGAGATACATGTATGTATGCACACACACACACACACACAGGATGTTTGCAATAAATTTACTCATAATTATGTATTTACATAAAGCTGAATAATAAATCAAAAACGAACCGAGATCAATTGTTCCATCTCAATTTTATTTTATATATATTTTCTATTTTATTCTTTCGTGAACACGCTATATATCTATAGCATCGAAGGGGAGATCCGTTTATCGGTTCTCAAGGCTTCGATTTTGTCGAGAACGCTCATGTCCACGATTACTTACTCTCCTGTCGAACACGTACATAAATATAATGTGTAAACTTCAACGGAGAGAGAAGAGAAACTCGACTTTTGCATCGACTTCTCAAAGTTTCAGACACGAACTATCTCGACAACTTCTACGTAGCTACATTAGCGATTATTGCGAATAAAATTAAACTTTGTTGAACTGTAATAATCTAAAATCGAACAAGGAATCTTAAAAGGAAAAGCCTTATGTGTGTGTGTATATATTTATGTATATATATATATATATATATATATATATGTATCTATATTTAATATTATCTACATTCTATAATATCATATATATATGTTATTATTATTAATGTTACAAATATATTACATATACCTGTCGGTAAAGACGAGAACTTCGATAACGAAACGCTTTTTATTATGATCATAAAATTTACTGAATTATAGAAAATTGTATAAAAAATTCTTTTTCACGAATTATCGAGACTATCGTATCAGTTTTTTCTTTTCTTTTTTTTTTTTTTTTCATGAAATCCTGTAGAATAAATAATCGCTGAAAATAAATTGTAGATATTATAGGTATATATATATTGAAACTGTGTTAAAGAAGTACCTGTGGAAAGCAAGAAAAACCGCGGAAACAGGTCAATAATACGGCTGACAGACAATAACAGATTGGCAATTATGTGAAAACTTGTGAATTCGTGTGAATTCTCGTTGAAATTTGACTCGCGTTAAAGTCGCCACTGTGAACATATATTTCTTACTAATCTATTATATGTAAAATCATTGAATCGAATGGGTTAATGAAAAGAAAAAAGAAAAACGTAAAATCGAGTAAATTATATGTGGGAATTTTCGGTCGAATGCTATGCGACACGCGCTTTTCGTTATTTATTTCGTTGACAAATTTGCCAGAGGCGACATTCTCTCGACAGAACTTATTTTCGTGATTTTGAATCATGTTCGATCGATCGATCACATAGGGACATTACTTTCATTGAGTGACACTTTTGTATTTCCGTTTCGGTGCGTTCGATACATTTTATATATATATATATATATATATATATATATATACACACATACATTTCGTTCCATACATTTTATATATAGTACATATACGTGTACATGGTTCGTGGGTTTCTATCGTGTATTTCTCAAAAGTACGAGTCACTGCTCGAGAAAGAATTCCATTGGTCACGACTTCATTTTCGTTTTACCTTAACGTTTTCTAGTTCACGTCTACGACAATTTAGTTCGGAGAAAAAATTAAAGTTAAAATTTATTATAAAATATTTTATTGTATTTGTATTGAAAAAGGAAGAGAGAAAAGATGTGGAATAAAATACTAGACGTTTCGTTTTAACGGAAGATTAGAATCCATCGTTAAGAAAAGCCAGTTTGTTATCCTCCGTCAAGCTGTATCCGGCGTTCCTCTGTTGACAGGGTTGAAGAAAAATAAGGAAAAAAGAAAAATAAAGGTAGATCATTTCCATCGTAAGATTAGATTTCCCAAGGACAAAGTGAAATTGTCGAGAAGATGAAGAAGGATTCAAGGTATAAAAGTGATACATGCGGGACGATGAACGCGAACAAAATAAGCGTAAAAATATGAAGAAAACGAAGAATAAAATTGCGAGAAAAAAAACATAATTATTTTAATTTAATTAGTAAACACATAAAATTAATAAAATAATATGATTTTACGTAAATAATTATATCATGTACGAAAAATTGTATTATTTTTTAATATTTTTTAAGTTTTATTATATAAAATATATATTATGTTTTTCATTATATTCAAATTGTATTATTTTATTATATATTATATTCATTAAAATGTGATTCTTAAAATTTGAACACCATTAGTACAAATGGGAATAAATATTTGAATAATCGGAATTAAAATAGATATATCATAAAAATTTTATTGAAATTATTTTATAATCATAAATATCAATTCTTTTTTTTTAAACTGGTATAAAACCCGAAGATATAGAACCCGCCATACTTGATAATTACGATTAAGAGTGGTCGTTTTTCAGGAGAAACTTTTATGAACTCCTGTACGATAGGCAATATAGTTATGCGTATAGGTTATAGATGTTGCCTGTCGTAAGGGGCTTAAAAGTTTATTATTGACAGGCAACCGCAATTATCAGCAAAGTATAGAGTATTGCCTGCTTTCAGGTGAAAATCCTCAATTTTTCCGTATAAAAATATAATCGCAAAAAATATCTATGCGTGTATGTTATTTTTAATATTACTCGTATATTTTTTCACATTGATTTTTTTCATATCTTTAAATTTATTTTTTCTTTCTATGAATTTGTATTTTCATTTTTATTTTTAAAATTAACAGCAGAAAGAAAAATCAATCAATTTAACTCTCGATCGCGTTTTACCTAAATTACAAATTTTCCAAGTATCTTGCTATATATACATATATACATACACACACACACACATATATATATATATATAGTACAATTGAATTGGAAATATCAGCAATTGTTGCTAAGCTTGAAAATGAATCTTCTCGATTTTCATTTTTGCTTCTTTCACAAGAGAATATTTTACAAGTTTTCAAAAGCAAACGAGGATAATTAAGTTTTTATTGCCGATTGTCCTTGAGAAACAGGCAATGGCAAAAGGGAAAGAGAGATAAAGAAAGAGAGAGGGAGAGAGAAAAAGAGAGCAAAAAGGAGAGAGAGAGAGAGAGAGAGAGAGAGACAAAGATATAAGTGGAAAATTATATTCTTTGATCATAACGAAGACAAATAACTTAGCATTTTCTCTCTTTGATATTAAACACCCACAGGCGGATAGAATATATTTTAAGCGATTGTTCTGATTATTTTATTAAATTCTCGAGAATGAATTACAATGATATTTTGGGAGAACCTATTAAGAATATCCACGAGTATATTTAAACGATACATATATATATATATATATATATATATATATATATATATGTAAATATATACAGTTATGTATTATATGTAAATGACTATATAAAGAAGATCTTATTTAACTGGATTATTTCATTTCAAATATCTACCTATAAAGTATCTACCTTTATAAATTCAAAGTATCTTGAAAAAAGATATAATACGTTAAAAAGAAAGTTTCAAAAGGAAATAATTTCTACGTTTGCACGAAGCAATACATAATTTAAATAATCCGATAAAACTTAATACCCGTTATATTTAATATATAAATAACAAAATCCAATCAATATAAAATATTAATTTTCCCTCGAAATAATACAACAGTAGATCATTTTAATGTTGACTCATTGTATTATTAATTCCTGAATAATTATAATTTAAATGTAAAATTGTGATCCCTTACGTTTTGAATAACAATTTCATTTTCTCTTAATTTCAATATCATATTAGAATATTTTCGAAATAATGCCATAAGATATTTTAAACGATCTATCTTATATGTAAATAAAAGTTATCCTTGCTGGGTTAGTTGAGAGGATAATTATGCATCAATCGAATAGGTAAACGTGTAACACGCCTTCGAAATTGGTCCCTCGGTTATGTGGTAAAGCACGTATCCATGTGTGTGTGCAGTTACCAAAGCACACTGACGTTAACAAGTCGATCTTGCACGTTTCAGAGCCACGTATCCTCTCCTGTCTCTCTCTCTCTCTCTCTCTCTCTCTCTCTCTCTCTCTCTCTCTCTCTCTCTCTGTCTCTGTCTGTGGTAAATCGTATCAACGTCTTTTGTGACATTTAGATATTGCCTTTTCTACTTACTCGAACGTTTCTGTCTTATTCTTACATCCCTTGTAAAAATAATTACGACGTGGACATCTTTATCGTTAATATAAATATTCTACTTTTCTTTGTAAAAGATCTATCTATATATAGGTATATATATATATATAGGAAAATATTAATATTTAATTTAATATTTAGTAAATCATATAGATTTACGTTTAACAAGAATAACAAAACAAGTAAATAATTTTTCTACGTTATTTTTATACGTTGAACTTTCATAACACGTTCGTTCGTATAAAAAATTCATATGTAAATCGAATAAGATTTTTATATAAATTTCGAAGAATTTCAGAAAGTGTTCGATTGAAAATCAAGATGGAAAGTTTGCCGATTGAAGATCTAAGTCGGATAAGAAATGATCTTCTTCTCCTCGTTGGTTCCTCTGTGACATTTTCAATCGAATTTGAATCTGAGTTTTCCTACGTATATAACAGCGCGAAAATAAACTCAGGAAAATACGAGGCTTACTATCGAACCAACGAATTAGATTTATCGTTCGGAGGGTCGAGTTCGGCGCAGAAGGTATAAAAGAAACTGAAGAAAAAAAAAAGAAAGGGTCTCTCTCTCTCTCTCTCTCTTTCTCTCTCTCTTTCTGTATCTCTATATCTCTGTATCCCTGTCTCTCTTTGACTATAAGACCGATAATAAGATATATGTTGATCCGATCTAATCTTAACGGGCCAGCACGTTTCCCTTTTTGATATACGATCGTCACGTGATGTCGTTATTTTTAGATGTAAGATTATTTCCGATACTTTCATTACGAGCAATTTTCGAAAGTAATTCAAACATAATCCTTTAAGAAATTTTGATCAATAACGTATATCCAAGAAATTTTTTCTCGTTTGATTCTCTCGTTTAATTTTTCGTTGATGAGGAAGAAAAACAAACTAAAAAAAAAAAAAAAAAAATTAAATTTCCAACATATAAAACGAGGTCATGTCTCTCTCTCTCTCTCTCTCTCTCTCTCTCTCTCTCAATCTCTCTTTCTCTCTATCCCTCCTACTTTGTTTATCGTTTGCGGTGATAGACGATTTTTCCGAACTTAATCAATGGAGGTATCTCGTTAAAATGACGGTCGATAACGACGCCGAGAAATTATGCAGTTTCGTTGCGGTTCAGTTTTCGTTGCGTTGGAACAGCAGGTCGAAAAGAAGAAAGAAAGAATGAAAAAAAAAGGAGAGAAAAACAACAATGAAAAAAAGAAAAAAACTTAGGTGGTGCGGCGTCGGTACTTTGATAAAAATTTTATTAACTTCTTTTCATCGAGCGGTTTCATTCTTCTTTATTTTTTATTCATTTCTGTATTTTTTCCTGTTTTTAATTTTTCCCTTTCCTTTCTTTTGTCTAACACACGATACTGAAAAAACTGCCGTGATCTCTTAATGGGAGAAACTTTGTATTTTTTTACTCGCCTTGCAATAAAATTCATGAATCACGTGCATATATATTATATAATTATATACAAATGTTTATGTTTATTCTGACAAATTTTTACGAGCTATTACAAATCTCTTTAAAAAACATAGAATATCTCTTTCTAATACTCTTAAGCGGCTATATTAAAATTTTTTCACACGCTTCCATTATCCTTTGATATTCGTTCGAAAAATATCACGTAAGTATAGAGATTTTCGCGTTAAACAAAGAGATTTTCGTATTATAAGATGATCTATATCTGTAAACGAAGCAAAAAGAAAAAAAAAGAAAAAAAGAAAAATCTCGAGGGAAAAAATCGTAATGCACGATGATAAAACGTCGTATCATATTTCGTTTTGATCCTAAAACAGTGACATCCATTTTTATTTTCTCCTTGAATGGATTGCGATTTTTGATAGACCGTACGAAGATGTACAGATATTTTCGCTAAATTTCAGGAAATATTTGAAAAATAGGAATATTGCCCTCGAAGGGAACGACAGAACGAGAGAGAAAGAGAAAGAGAGAATGAGAGAAAGAGAACGAATGAGGGAGAGTAAAATAGAGATAGAGATAGAGATAAAGAGGGAAAATCACACCCACATATCACATAGGGTAATCTAAGCATATAAAAGGTTATCTCGAATGGTGGAGCATTCATCAACTCTGTCAACAAGATCGGAACGTTCCACTGACTTGCCAAAATTCACAATTGCTCGTCATCCCCTTGAGGTGACGTCTCATTTTGCTCGAACACGTACGTAATATATATGTAAGTATATATAGATGTACGTATATATGTACGTACGTACGTATGTATGTATAGATGTACGAACTATATACTCACACACGTTCACAATACATGTGCATATTAACGATCTTCGAGTCTCTCTCTCTCTCTCTCTCTCTCTCTCTCTCTCTCTCTCTCTCTCTCTATCTATCTGTCTGTCTGTCTGTCTCTCTCTCTCTCTCTCTCTCTCTCTCTCTCTTTGTTTAATGTCTTTAGCTTTGTATGTATGCTTTTAAATGGCATAATCGATAGATCGATCTCGTGCGAGATCGTCACGCGCGAACGATTTCGATTTATTACATGGACGTTCTAATATGATTAAATTACATGTATATACGCATATATTCATACCGAAGCGAAATGTATGTCTTTTTTTTCTCTCTTTTCTTCGTCTTTTTTTTTTTTGTATTTTTTAAATCCATCTTTTCACGCAATTACGATTAATGCGTGGGATATTTTTTATTCATCATATTTTTTCACGTTTTATAGATGTATTTCGTTAGATAAATAAAGAACGTGAATAACGACGGATAATTTAACAAATTTCACGAAGGAAAATGCTAAATGGAAAAAAATAAAGGGAGAATTATCCGCGAACGATTTTCTCCGTGCGACGCAGAGATTGCTTGAAAAAAAAAAAAAAAAAAAATGATGACGCAAATTAAAGAGGAAAAAGATCAATAGCAAAGAGATCTATTCGCGAAGTAAGGCCACTCGATCAGGAAAGTAACGAAATAATCCGCGAATGCAATCGAGTCGCGAAAAATGGCGGGAAATGTTTATAAATCGCGTAATTTTTTCGATTTGGCCGATTGCTTCCATAAGTTCTTTTCTTTTTTATTTTGCATTTTCTTTGCACCTTTTTTCTAATTATTTATTTTTTCTCTTTTCTTTTCGTTTCGTCCTCATGTTCTTTTTCTCTTTTTCTTTTGCAGCAATCTGACGATCTCGCCATGTTTCAATAATTTAGTTCGACGAAAATACGTACGGAAGAGTTGTTAATCTCGCAACATCCGCTTGTGAACATCCGGCATGAACGCTTCGGAGAGAGAACGAGAGAATTTTCTCTCTTTCTCTCTTTCTCTCTCTCGCTTTCTGTTTGTGTATTTAGCTCTGTCGCGACATCGTGCCTCGATCGATGCCGGTTTTTCACTTTTCTCTGTCTCTCTCTCTCTCTCTCTCTCTCTCTCTCTCTCTCTCTTTCTCTCTGTCTCTCTGTCTCTCTGTCTCTGTCTCTGTCTCTGTCTCTCCCAGTTCCTGTCCTCGCAAAAATGAAATCTCGCGCCGGTAGCGAGTTCGACCTCTCGCGAGAACTCTTTAATCGGAGAAAAAAGAAAAAGAAAGAAGGGAAGGAAACAGGTCGAATAGAAAAAGAAAAGAAGAAAAAAAGAAACTGCGAGAGAAGGGGAAAGAAAGATTAAATAAAAAATTTACGTCGAAGATTTTTTCTTTTATCAGAATGAGAAAGTTGACAAAAAAAGAAAGATAGAAAGAAAGAAAGAAAGAAAGAAAAAAAAGGAAACAATTGGAACTTGTAAAACTAAAAAGAGAATAGTTGTGTACTTTTTCGTTTTTTATTCCTATCTTTGTCTGTGACGTGAATCATACTTATGTGTATCGTATTTAGAATAGAGTAAATGAAAAGAGTATATATGCGTGTATATATATACATATACATGTACATGTACACACACCATATATACATACATATATATACAATAAAATTTAAATTATGAATAATGATAGATATATTAAAGGAAAAGAACTTACCGGACGTGTACAACACGCGAACAGGGACATATTGGAGAGTGCCAGCTTCGTTATTATACTTATCGCTGGTTACCGCCGAAAAAATAGTCGTTGACGTTGCCGTCGGTGCGTTGTGATCTATCTTCTCTGGATCCACCGTCGAGATGATCCTTCGATTTCGTCTCCTTCCTCTTCTTTTACCTGTCGATTTTCGCGTATTTCTTTATATCGATCTCGCGCCAAAAATTGTCGATCTTTCTCTCTCTCTCTCTCTCTCTCTCTCTCTCTCTCTCTCTCTCTCTCTCTCTCTCTTTTTCTCTCTCTCTCTTTCTCGCGTCACACGAGATGAAAATTTCTTCGTACGTCCGTACGAGGCTGTATCGCGTAGATAACTGGACCGCCTTCTAGCGTGCTTTTGCACATGCGTGTTTAACGACTCGTTGTACGCGCGCAGATCTCTCTCTCTCTCTCTCTCTCTCTCTCTCTCCCTTTTTCTCTATCTATCTATCCATCCATCTATCTATCTATCTATCTAGCTATCTATCTAGTTATCTATCTAGCTATCTAGCTATCTATTTATGTGGCTGTCTATCTATTTATGTATCCATCTTTCGTTCTTTCTTTCATTCTTACATTATTTCTCCGTAAGAGACCAGTTTCGAATTATTTTTTCTTATATATGTGATTTCTCTCTCTCTCTCTCTCTCTCTCTCTCTCTCTCTCTCTCTCTTCCTCTCTTTCTCTTTATTCGAAAAGTTCGGCGATACGTTTGCAGAAAATTCGTAATTAAATTTGTTCGATCGGAATGAAAAATATCTGCTTCAGTTCGTTTTAACTTTTTCATCGTTTCCTTCTCTTTTTCGAATTTGACACACCTGTCGTCGAGTAGAGCTCCTTGGGGAAAAAGATTCTTCAAATTTTTCGCACGTTTATTGCGAAATTTATTACAAAATTTATTGCATCTATTTACAGGACGAAGTCGGTCTTTCCGACTTTGAATATCTCTGAATACCTCGATTTACGTCGGATTAAATTTTAATGAGATAATTTTAGCGATACAATGACATACAATCAGTGTTCGCTAGATCGAGAGACATTGCTAACCAAAGAAGCGTGATTACTACAGTAGTAATGAAGTTTCCTTTAGAATTATTCGATGTTTCTGACGAAGACATTCGTCATTTGGCTGACACCATTCGATTATTTTAACGCAACAGTTATCGTTCCGATGTAATAATTCGTTCGCGGTCATTTCACTTTGATAATTCACAAGATCGTTTCATCGATACTAAGCTGTCCGTTATTGATATTGATTGTTTTTCAAACAGAAGTGATCGATTGAACATGATTTTGAGCGTCGATTGATTGAACGAAGCGTCGATAAGAAAAAAAAAAAAGACATGCAAAACGCACAACGAGAGAAAAAGAGAGAGAGAGAGAGAGAGAGAGAGAGAGAGTAGTCATAAAGAAAAAATAGAAAATCGAAAGGAATACTTATTACAATTACTTGTAAAAAATATACATTTAGAATTAGGATAAGTAAGATAAGTAAGACGTAAAACGTAAAGAATCTTTCACCGTTCACGTTTTCCTTACGTCTTACGATAATGTTTAATAATAAAAATCGTCTCGCGAAAAATGTAGACGAAGTTAATGATCGACTATGATTAATGGAATTTCCTTATGTATTATAGCTTACGTTTTATGTTTTACGTTGATACGTGTTATAAAGTTCTTAACGTCAGAAAATGGGAACGAGTCAATTTAGACAGAAATATCGATTTCCTTGCGTACTTGACCTTGTACCGTCATTTTAATAAACGATCAGGAGAAAAATCGTAAAGGAAGAGTAATCCATCAAGTACAAAGAAGCGTCGATCTCGTCGATCGAATCATCTTAACGCAGAATAGTTTTCGTTTCTTCGATCGATTCCGTGACGTTATTAAATTGGAAAAAGTGTAGCCCGCCGATATAAAATGATGATATTATTTTTTCCCAGATATTGTTCGAGGCAGTTCGATTCTTATAATTTTGTGGAACAGATTGGACGGTAATTGGAAAGTTAATGGACGATAAAAAAAGAAATCTTTTGGTCCGCTGTTCACCGCTTATTATACTTACGTAGAGGATAAAAAGAGAAAAAGGTAAAAAAAGATAAAAAAAAAAGGAAGAAGGGAAAAGAGCCAAAGCTATTGTTTTTTTTCCTTCGATCGGTTGTACCGAGACAATCGAGGTCCTCGATATAGTAAGGCTTTAACTCGATTGCGATTCCTTTTCTCTATGCTTTTTGCTATTGTTTTCCTTGAATATTTGATTTATTAGATTATCAATCGAACTAGCGTAATATAAATTCTTAAATTTAAGCATACAGTCAGTCTGTCAGAGTGTTTGCTCGAACTATTCCCGTTTGATTAAATGGAACTCGTGGAATAGTAGCACGCGCCAGTATTTACCTTTATTTCCTTTTAGTTCTCTATTTAATCTTTTATCTCGCAAACGTTATAAAACGATTACGTCGACGTTATCTACGATTTGCCGATTTTTCGATCGCCGTGCCTCGAAAATCGTATTTTTCCTTTTACGAAATAACGTACTAGCGAAAGAAAATTCAATTTATTTTTCTTCGAAAGAAACGATTTCAAATCAATAACGTTGTACGAAATAATATCAAGTTAAGTTCGTCCATTAATTTTTCCTTTTCCTGCTCGACTAATTTAATAGAATTTGAAAACAGCGGCAAAATTATTCTTTTTACCGACCTGCACTATTTGACGAATACATCAAGCGCTACCTACTTCTTGTTCCCGGAACTATGTGGGCAAATTATCGAACGAGGAATAACATTTCTTTTTTACCACGATACTTAATATCAATTTGATATTTCAGAACACGTAAATTTCGAACTTCAACTTACTAACTACAGCACACATTAATTATTATTTTCCGTTCCTTCGTCGTTATTTTGTGTCTACTTGACACGAATCAAGTTCCCTCTACCGCTGATTAGCGAAACTACGTTGACCAATAATTAAACGTATAATAACATTTTCTTTGATCGTTATTACTAGAGTTTTGAATCTTATGATTTCATTTTGTACGAGTTCTTACAAAGTTTGTATTCGCTCGATTAATGTAATCTCATTTGCTTGTAAATTTACGAATGAATAATTATATCTTTGATCAATTTCAGAATAATTATTCAATTTGTTCAAATTATAAGTAAGTTAAGAAATATTCTAATCCGTAATACGAATTATCCTTTAATCGTCGCGGCCGATTTTATCGACGTCGAAACTCATTGATGTAAATTATCGTCAATAGAACTTCATTATCCTATTATCCTTAAATAATTATTTTTCAGAAGTAAAATATTAAATTTTTATTTTAGTCGCACTACTAACGTCGCGTAAACGTCGATCGAAAAGAAAACATAACCAAGATTTTATCTAACCTCTTTTATATCTCTTATTATTATATCGTATATTCGAAGAAACGATGGAACGAACAACAACAAGCGAAATGATTTAAATAATAATAATCATTAGAAGATACATAGAGTAAAATGCAAGGTACGATACAATTTCAAAGGAATATATATTTCGTTTGGCGAAAATATTCGAACGAATATAGTTATTCGCAATCGTCGAATCTATCCTCTAATTTCACTCCTTCTTAAATCGAACTACACGATAACCTAATATTTAAACAAAAGTAAGCTTGCTTGAACAATATATAGTTCGTAATACGCGGTAAACGCGAACGAATCTTAATTTAAAATATCGATACTTCGAAATTATATAAGAAATTAATATATCGGAAATTGATGTATCAATAAATAGAAAATAATATAGAAAATGAATTTTTAAAAAACAACATATTAATAACAATATTTCACAGTTCGAAAGACACGTAAGATATAAGATTAAATAAAATTAATATTTAATTAGAGTAAAATATTGGAAACGCGATTTCGGTCTATTTACAACGTGAGTAAATACAAACTTTTCGCTGTGTTTGTTATCAAGTTAGTCTTCTTTTGGATTTCAACGAGTAAAGATCGAAGCGGTATCATTCCTCGAGGATAAAATTTAATAAATAAAAATTTACATTATTTTTGAATTGTTTAAACAATTGGAAACGAGCGCGAAGTTAGGTAAATTAATGTTTCAACAATACCGCATTTATATAAACATTTCACAGATTCGAAAACGCGACAAACTTAAAATAAACATGATTTAAAAATTCAATAGATAAAAGTTTTGATCTCGTTGTATTTAATCATGTGCGACATCACTCATCCCTTCAATATACTATACGATTTGTTTTATTGTAGAACAAAATAGTGTAATAGGGGTATTCTTCTACTGATGATGGCTATATAAGTGAGCCGACTTTGACAGTGAATACAATCATACATGCAACTGCCACGACTACGAATATCGTTCTTACAGGTCGTGATTTCCGCAAGTAATAACAGAGGGTTAACGTAAGTACAACACTAATTCTTTAATATTCTACACGAAATTTTCTATTTCAGAATGAAATGCAGA